>NC_138305.1:81380000-81625000 GCF_965601325.2 Salmo salar | reverse complement strand
AGAGAGAGATGCATGCCAAATGTATGACCATTTTAGAAACACATATTTCCCTCAGAATACACAGACCCACAAAGAATTTGAAAACAAATCTAACTTTGATAAACTCCCATATCTATTGGGTAAAATACTACAGTGTGCCATCACAGCAGCAAGATCTGTGATATGTTGGCACAAGAAAAGGGCAACCAGTGAAGAACAAACATCATTGTAAATACAACCCATATTTATGTTTATTTATTTTCTTTAACTATTTGCATATCATTACATAGCCATAATATGGCATTTGAAATATGTCTATTCCTTTGAAACTTGAGAGTGGAACGTTTACTGTTAATTTTTGATTGATTATTCCATTTTTGTTTATTATCTATTTCACTTGCTTTGGCAATGTAAACATATGTTTCCCATGCCAATAAAGCCATTTGTATTTAACTGAGAGAGAAAGACAGAGAGAAAGAAAGGGAGAAAGAGAGAGAGAGAGAAAGAGAGGAGAGGTAGAGAGAGAAAGCGATATAGAAAGAAAGGGAGAAAGAGAGAGAGAGAGAGAGAGAGAGAGAAAGAGAGAGAGAGGTAGAGAGAGAAAGCGATATAGACAGAAAGAGAGAGAGAGAGGTAGAGAGAGAGAGAGAGAGAGAGAGAGAGAGAGAAAGCGATATAGACAGAAAGAGAGAGAGAGAGAGGAGAGAGAGAGAGAGAGGAGAGAAAGCGATATAGGCAGAAAGAGAGAGAGAGAGGTAGAGAGAGAGAGAGAGAAAGCGATATAGACAGAAAGAGAGAGAGAGAGGTAGAGAGAGAGAGAGAGAGAGGTAGAGAGAGAGAGAAAGCAATATAGACAGAAAGAGAGAGAGAGGTAGAGAGAGAGAGAGAGAGAGAGAAAGCGATATAGACAGAAAGAGAGAGAGAGAGGTAGAGAGAGAGAGAGGTAGAGAGAGAGAGAGAGAAAGCGATATAGACAGAAAGAGAGAGAGAGAGAGAGGTAGAGAGAGAAAGCGATATAGACAGAAAGAGAGAGAGAGAGGTAGAGAGAGAAAGGGATATAGACAGAAAGAGAGAGAGGTAGAGAGAGGTAGAGAGAGAGAGAGAGAGAGAGAAAGCGATATAGACAGAAAGAGAGAGAGAGAGGTAGAGAGAGAGAGAGAGAGAGAAAGCGATATAGACAGAAAGAGAGAGAGAGGTAGAGAGAGAAAGGGCTATAGACAGAAAGAGAGAGAGAGGTAGAGAGAGAAAGGGATATAGACAGAAAGAGAGAGAGAGAGGTAGAGAGAGAGAGAGAGAGAGAGAGAGAGAGAGAGAGAGAGAGAAAGTGATATAGACAGAAAGAGAGAGAGAGGTAGAGAGAGAGAGAGAAAGTGATATAGACAGAAAGAGAGAGAGAGAGGTAGAGAGAGAGAGAGGTAGAGAGAGAGAGAGAGAGGTAGAGAGAGAAAGGGATATATAAATATATATATATCGAGAGAGAGATAGAAAGACGGGGAGTTTCTCAGACTAGCATGTGACTAGGGTTGCAAAATTCTTTCAATAAATTCCCTGGTTTCCCTGGAATCAGGAGCAAAAAAAGGATGCATTCCGGAATCCTCCAACCAGGAGTTCTGGAAAACCAGGGAATTTATTGAACGTTTTTTTTTGCAACCCTAGTCACATGCTAGTGGTCAAGCGGGATGGATGCTGTGTCCAGCTGCTAGCTCGGTCAGTAGTAGAGAGCTAATACTGTACACCAACCCCACCCTAGAACCACACATAGCACTGTGATGCACGACTCAGACCACTCCGACGGCCCACACCACTCAACCCACCACCTGACAGACAGCTGAGACAGAGCTGGAACTCTAAGGTCTCTTAGCGCTCAGTCCTCTGGCTCCCCTGTCTGTGAAAGACGGTCCTTATACAGCTAGTAAAGTCGCTGACTGGGTCTGTGTGTGCGGCGCTGCTCCCTGTGCTCTCACCCAGTGGTATTACCCCCCACAGCCTGGCTACAGGCCTGCTTTGCTCCTCTCAATAAGACTGAGTTTGATTCCAGGCCGCCCAGGGCTATAAAACCCTGTCCGAGCCTGGCTGCCACTGCATCAAATCCCACCCAGCCAGGGACATAATGAGATGAACGACATACTGTAGGGTTTACGGTACACACCATGGCATCATGACATCGCTCAGACACACTGACACCTGGGACACCGGAGGTCGCCACGCCAACGGCATAGCTCAGGCATCATCATCAGAACCCATACGGAGGAGAGGAAACTTGGCCGTTGTGTTGCGAGTCACAGCACCAGAGAAAGACACGCTTCCAAATGGGGCATGACGAACGAGCACGCACGCATTCATACACACTCTGATACCTGGCCTCAGAGAACTAAGAAACAGAAGGGGGAAGCTGTATCTGTCAGTCTGGGGAAATAGACTGGAGGCCACGTAAAGAAAGAGACATAATATGATTGATAGTGCGGCTGTACGTGATCCTTGTGTTATTGTGCCCTAGAGGCTTTGCCAAGCACAACTTACTGTGTCTGTGGCAGAGAGAGGTCTCAGTACAACTTATCAACACCGCAGCACACTGCCGAAGGCTTTAACGCAGGTATTTTTCCTCCCAGGCTTTTCGCAAATTCACAGGTAATTGTTGGGACAGTTTTGGTACAATCTGGAACTTTATAGTTGTGCCAAACATGTGAGAACAACTTGGCCTCTTGAGCAAAGAGAGGTTGCTGGAATATCTCTTAGACAGTCAAGTCTTTAGGAACATGCCCACATGCCCAGACTAGACCTGGGGCTGACTCAGCTCTCACAACGAGCAGGGCTTAGTTTAGATAGGGAGGGACAGGGGAAATATTCAGTAACTCATACACTCCTATTCCAAGGAGTTTAGTTTGCCAATAGCTCAACAGATGAGTAAATATTACATGTAAAGTGCATGCAAGCCGAGATAAACAATCAGTGTCGTCCCTGAGCTGATTAAGTGAATCTGACTGGGTGGATTCTAATTAAAGAGAGACATCATTCTGTGAACTTGAACCGCAGTTTGATTTTGTTTATGAATCTCATGAGGGCATACAGTATAGCCTAGATATCCTCTCTCTCTCTCTCTCTCACACACACACACACACACACACACACACACACACACACACACACACACACACACACACACACACACACACACACACACACACACACACACACACACACACACACACACACACACACACACACACACACACACACACACACACACACACAATCATTCAGAGCTGCCGACTTGGACTGGAGCACAGAGCAGCAATCACGAGAGGCATCTCCCTTATGTGGGTGGTTGGGAGAACAACACTCTGGAACAAACAGAAGCCTCCCGGGGCAGCACAAAGCAATAAACTCCTCCTCCCGCTCCCACCATCCCCCAAACAGCTGGCAGCACCCCGACAACAACTTGGCGTTCCTTCGCTAGAAAACTTCCAAGCAGCAATGGAACATGGGATACTGGTTTGTTCCGTTGGTTTCTTTCTCTTGGGCCTTGCATGTGAGACTCCTGTAAGGCTTGTGTAAGGCTCGTGTAAGACTCCTGTAAGGCTCGTGTAAGACACCTGTAAGACTCCTGTAAGACTCCTGTAAGGCTAGAGTAAGACTCCTGTAAGGCTTGTGTAAGACTCCTGTAAGACTCCTGTAAGGCTCGTGTAAGACACCTGTAAGACTCCTGTAAGACTCCTGTAAGGCTAGAGTAAGACTCCTGTAAGGCTCCTGTAAGACTCCTGTAAGACTCCTGTAAGGCTCCTGTAAGACTCCTGTAAGGCTCATGTAAGACTCCTGTAAGACTCCTGTAAGGCTCCTGTAAGGCTAGAGTAAGACTCCTGTAAGACTCCTGTAAGACTCCTGTAAGGCTCCTGTAAGACTCCTGTAAGGCTCATGTAAGACTCCTGTAAGACTCCTGTAAGGCTCCTGTAAGACTCCTGTAAGACTCCTGTAAGACTCCTGTAAGGCTCCTGTAAGACTCCTGTAAGACTCCTGTAAGGCTCCTACTCCACCATTATTATTTTATCCATCCTGTGCCACGCATGTTCTAGACACACTGCTCATGTGGATCTCATCTGACAGGTCCAATCGTGAGTTGTGCTTGTCTCTCGTTCTAACCTCAGTGACAAGGTGCACACTACTCCTCCGCTGCACCAGGGACTATGTTCAGCACGTCAACATTATGGTCCCAAAACACAGAACTGAGCAAGATGAAAGCTTCCATTATTAAACACTACTGCAGTGTGACGAACAACAGCCCAGACAAGCGGAAGCCATTCACATGAGGAAGTAGAGGACTAACTGGTTCGGTTTCAGCTCTCACAATCACATTATGGTGTTATGACTCAGCACAGTCATTGTCATTCACTGTGTTCTCCAGGTTAACGAGTGATCTCAGTGGCACAGAGAGGACAGCAGAGGCGAGCAGAGCCAGAAGCCTGCAGATTTTGCTCATCCCAGCATTTTAAGGGAGACTGTGTTGTTAACTGCCTTGTTCAGGGGCAGAACGACAGATTTTGACCTTTCAGCTCAGGGATTCGATCCAGCAACATTTCCATTACTGTCCCAACGCTCTAACCACTAGGCTACCTGGCACCCCAATTCTACAATGTTCCAGAAACTCCTCTCCTACTCTACAGTAAAAGAAGGCACAAGAGAACAGTTTGGAAGAGATAAGAAAGGGAGAGGAAAAGGGAGAGAGAGAGGGAGAAAGAGACAGCGAGAACCTGAGCCTGAGCACATGTTTCTAAATACAGGATCTGGTCCGACTTGAGTCTACTTTCTTCCAGAGCTCGTGGCGTGTGACTCCAGGCTACCCACAAAGGGTGAACATTAGCATTCTGCCCATGCCAGGCTGTCCATACCATCCTGGCCTCACACCCAACTTCCACTGGAGCTTCACAAAATGGCCACTGCCAGGCCAAGCTGGCAGAGACACCATTCCACCCCCACCACGCCCCAACTCTGGGTCTCCATAGCTGGGTTCTCCTTTGTGTGCCACAGGATGAACGATCTGCGGCTTGGCCACTGGAGCAGGTTTGCCAGCTGTGCAGTGATGAGTGTCTTGGACAGGTTTCACCCCTGGCCCACTTCAGTAGGGCTTTAGTGCTATCCTGTACAATGAGACTTCTTTAGACACCGGGAAATCGCTCAGTTCACCTGAACCCTCTCTCAACTCTCTCTCTCTCCTTGTTCCTGTGTGTAATCAGGATTGTCCTGCTGCTGATTCCCACAGTCATGCTCAGCTGCTGCTAAGGCCTTAAGGCCTGGGACGGGGGTGAGGGGAGGGGTAGGGGGTGGTCGTGTGGCCACAGCAACAGGGCTCACCTGTTCCCCTCACTTCAGTTGTGTAAATCAACACGGAAGCCTGAACTCCCCCCTAACGCCAGGCCCTACACACACACACACACACACACACACACACACACACACACACACACACACACACACACACACACACACACACACACACACACACACACACACACACACACACACACACACACACACACACACACACACCTCATCTGCTCCAGCTCTGCCAACACGGGCTGCAGCTCTACGAGTAATTAACCCGTTTGGCTACGCCTGTTCTGCTTACCCCGCTGAAAAACAATCTGTCCTTCTGATTATTCACACAATACTTTTTCTGCTTAGTACAAATATCTGTTCCCCCACTTACCCCTGTCCCATCCATCACACCAGACAAAAGGACTGTTGCTGCTCCCACAGAACCTACTTCCTGTTATTGCTGTTGTTCTTCAGGACAGAGAGAGACACTGAAGAGAGAAGAGATCAAACACAACCAACAGTAACGTCCTTCTACTGTAACTCTCTGGATTTCTCCCTGCTCAGACACATACACACCCTGCGGAGTCTAAAGTCCTGCCTCAGTCAGAGCGCAACACGTGCCGGAAGGGAAGGTGTGTTTGGAGCTTTGTTGAGCCTTCACGTCACAACAACATCACAGAGATTAAACAAAATGGTGAAGTTGCACAATGCGATGATGTTGTAACAGATGATACCCTGCTGGATATGGAGGTCAACGATGGACATGGCATAGTGATCGATTATGACTTTCAGTTGTTTTTGAAATTCTACTACCACTAAGTTCTCCTCATGACAGAGACGGAAGATAAAAGAGATGTTATCAGGAAGGGGTATATATATTTCAAAGGGCTGTGTGCTAAACTCAGCGAGGGGTTGTTGTGCTGCTCTCTGTCCAGCTGTTTAAACCGTACCAGCAGTCTTTGTGCTCTGCCATCTAAGCATGGAGCCTATATCTGTCTCTGCCTGGGCCCCAAGGGCCTTATCACAACCTGTATCACAGCTCATGTAAGCATACATGCGGGTGTGTGCAGTTTGTCCAATGTGAGTCTCACTGGCCCATGTACGCCTTAGCATTGCATAGTTACGACTAAGGCTGAGATAGCGTCACCTTTACCTTGAACATTCCCAGATTTCTGTCCAAAGGCTCTGTGAGCCAGACCGCTCCGAAAGAACACTACATCTCATGTAGGGAGAGGTGGGCCGACAGCGGTAGAGCAGCCACAAGCACCTGTTGCTGAGGAACAAGGTGTCCGTGTTGAGGGCACGGAGTTGCAATTTGTACCAGAGGGAAATGTAATGAAGCAGAAAAATATTGTTGTAGAAGGTAAGGATGGATCTGAAGAGCCATTTCCTCAGACTGGTGAGGAGGTGCCCAGTACGAGTGCTGGGGTACAGAAGGGGGTTCAGGTGGGGCTAGTCTCCCAGGTAGTGGAGGAGATGCCCACTATGAGTAATGGGGTATAGGAGGGGGTTCAGGTGGGGCTAGTCTCCCAGGTAGTGGAGGAGATGCCCACTATGAGTAATGGGGTACAGAAGGGGGTTCAGGTGGGGCTAGTCTCCCAGGTAGTGGAGGAGATGCCCACTATGAGTAATGGGGTACAGAAGGGGGTTCAGGTGGGGCTAGTCTCCCAGGTAGTGGAGGAGATGCCCACTATGAGTAATGGGGTACAGAAGGGGGTTCAGGTGGGGCTAGTCTCCCAGGTAGTGGAGGAGATGCCCACTATGAGTAATGGGGTACAGAAGGGGGTTCAGGTGGGGCTAGTCTCCCAGGTAGTGGAGGAGATGCCCACTATGAGTAATGGGGTATAGGAGGGGGTTCAGGTGGGGCTAGTCTCCCAGGTAGTGGAGGAGATGCCCACTATGAGTAATGGGGTACAGAAGGGGGTTCAGGTGGGGCTAGTCTCCCAGGTAGTGGAGGAGATGCCCACTATGAGTAATGGGGTACAGAAGGGGGTTCAGGTGGGGCTAGTCTCCCAGGTAGTGGAGGAGATGCCCACTATGAGTAATGGGGTACAGAAGGGGGTTCAGGTGGGGCTAGTCTCCCAGGTAGTGGAGGAGATGCCCACTATGAGTAATGGGGTATAGGAGGGGGTTCAGGTGGGGCTAATCTCCCAGGTAGTGGAGGAGATGCCCACTATGAGTAATGGGGTACAGAAGGGGGTTCAGGTGGGGCTAATCTCCCAAGTAGTGGAGGAGATGCCCACTATGAGTAATGGGGTACAGAAGGGGGTTCAGGTGGGGCTAGTCTCCCAGGTAGTGGAGGAGATGCCCACTATGAGTAATGGGGTACAGAAGGGGGTTCAGGTGGGGCTAGTCTCCCAGGTAGTGGAGGAGATGCCCACTATGAGTAATGGGGTACAGAAGGGGGTTCAGGTGGGGCTAGTCTCCCAGGTAGTGGAGGAGATGCCCACTATGAGTAATGGGGTACAGAAGGGGGTTCAGGTGGGGCTAGTCTCCCAGGTAGTGGAGGAGATGCCCACTATGAGTAATGGGGTATAGGAGGGGGTTCAGGTGGGGCTAGTCTCCCAGGTAGTGGAGGAGATGCCCACTATGAGTAATGGGGTATAGGAGGGGGTTCAGGTGGGGCTAGTCTCCCAGGTAGTGGAGGAGATGCCCACTATGAGTAATGGGGTATAGGAGGGGGTTCAGGTGGGGCTAATCTCCCAAGTAGTGGAGGAGATGCCCGGTACGAGTGATGGGGTGCAAGTGGGGAGTGTTGAAAGGGATGTGGTATGAGTGATGGGGTGTAAGTGGGGAGTGTTGAGAGGGATGTGGTAGAAGGAAGTCAGGGGTCTGTGGCCTCAGCTGAGGAGGATCAGGAGAAGGATATGGATATCTCTCTTGATAAGATAGTAGCTGGTGACGACTCAGTTTACAGTCTAGAGGAGGTAAATGGGTTCCTGGATCAGACTTTTGGGAAATCTGTCAAATTGGCCGATTATTTTGACGTTGATAAGTTTGTGAGGTCAGCTGTGATGTTACAGAAGACGGTGGGGTTAGACCAGTTGAGTAAGAAGAAGCGTTTTCGCTTGAGGAAATTTGTTACTGCTGTCACAGCAGCAAAAGGTAGTGGGAAACGGGGTCAGGTTAAGAGAACATTTGAATAATAACGATGATCATGCTTCATAGGATGTCGTTTTTCTCTTTGGTTTTTCTGTGGTTTCATCTGCTTTCTCTTTTCTATATGGAGGTACTAAGGGTAGGTTCTATCAATATTAATGGTGGAAGGGACATGAATAAGAGGGCTTGGGCATTCGAAGTAATAAAACCGAAAATACTTAATGTAGTTTTTCTACAGGAGACACATAGTGATGAGGCTAATGAGGTTGACTGGGGTATGTGGTGGGAGGGACAGTATATACTCAGTCATAGTACTAATTTCAGTGCTGGGGTGGCAATCTTGTTTTGCTCAGGCTTAGGGGTGACTGTGGTATCTACAACAGAGATTGTCAAGTGAAGTAGGGTTGAAGGTGTGATATTACTCCTGTGTGTTTCTCTGTTGAGAGCACGCTGTTTGGGCTTAGACAAGCACCTTTTCCTCTTAGAGCTGGAGGGGGGTGACTGGCCTGACTCTATTTTAAGAGTCTGTTATGCAGGTTTGGAGAGTTCTTGTCAAGTCCCGTAAGGCCGGCACGCTACCAGGGATGTGGCTTTTTGAAGAGCCTCTTTTTCACAAACTGCCTATTGAAAAGAGGACAGCTGACCTCCAGTGGAGGATAATACATGGAGACATAGCCACCAACATGCATCTGGTACACCTGGACCCTACTGTTGGGGAGGGTTGTCCATTCTGTGCTGAGTCTGAAACTCTGGAACATCTGTTTCTACAGTGTCCCAGGTTGGTCGGGATGATTGACCTGATCACTTCTTGGTTCTCAGCTTTGGGAGAGGTTTTCTCTTCCCAACTGTTTATATTTGGGCTAAAGTACAGGTTATTCGGGGACAGCCTATAACAAACTGGTTAACCTGTTGGGTCTAGGGGGCAGCATTTGCACGTCTGGATAAAAAAAATGTACCCGATTTAATCTGGTTACTAATCCTACCCAGTAACTAGAATATGCATATACTTATTATATATGGATAGAAAACACTCTAAAGTTTCCAAAACTGTTTGAATGGTGTCTGTGAGTATAACAGAACTCATTTGGCAGGCAAAACCCTGAGACATTTTCTGACAGGAAGTGGATACCTGATGTGTTGTATTGATTTTAAACCTATCCCATTGAAAAACACAGGGGTTTAGGAATATTTTGGCACTTCCTATTGCTTCCACTAGATGTCACCAGCCTTTACAAAGTGTTTTGAGTCTTCTGGAGGGAGATCTGACCGAACAAGAGCCATGGAACGGTGATGTCCCATTAGACACCTGGCGCGCTACTTCATGTTGGGTACCCTCGTTCCAATACGTTATAAAAGGCTATGCATTCGTCCACCTTGAATATTATTCATGTTCTGGTTAAAAAAGGCCCTAATGATTTATGCTATACAACGTTTGACATGTTTGAACGAACGGAAATATATTTTTTCCCCTCGTTCATGACGAGAAGTCCGGCTGGCTTACATCATGTGCTAACGAGACGGAGATTTTTGGACATAAATGATGAGCTTTTTTGAACAAAACTACATTCGTTATGGACCTGTGATACCTGGAAGTGACATCTGATGAAGAGAATCAAAGGTAATGGATTATTTACATAGTATTTTCGATTTTAGATCTCCCCAACATGACGTCTAGTCTGTATCGCAACGCGTATTTTTCTGGGCACAGTGCTCAGATTATTGCAAAGTGTGATTTCCCAGTAAGGTTATTTTTAAATCTGGCAAGTTGATTGCGTTCAAAAGATGTAAATCTATAATTCTTTAAATGACAATATAATATTTTACCAATGTTTTCTAATTTTAATTATTTAATTTGTGACGCTGACTTGACTGCCGGTTATTGGAGGGAAACGATTTCCTCAACATCAATGCCATAGTAAAACGCTGTTTTTGTATATAAATATGAACTTGATAGAACTAAAAATGCATGCATTGTCTAACATAATGTCCTAGGAGTGTCATCTGATGGAGATTGTAAAAGGTTAGTGTATCATTTTAGCTGGTTTTATGGTTTTGGTGACCCTGTCTTTGACTTGACAAAACATTACACACAACTCTTGTAAATGTACTGTCCTAACATACTCTAAATTTATGCTTTCGCCGTAAAACCTTTTTGAAATCGTAAAACGTGGTTAGATTAAGGAGATGTTTATCTTTCAAATGGTGTAACATAGTTGTATTTTTGAAAAATTTGAATTTTGACATTTATTTGGATTCAAATTTGCCGCTCTTGAAATGCACCTGCTGTTGATGGAGTGCACCACAGGTGGCACGCTAGCGTCCCACCTAGCCCCAAGAGGTTAACAATATTGATCTGTTTATGAGTATATGGGGTATTCAGAGTCTGTTGTGTTTAGTTAGTGTGGAGGAGGATTTGGTGCTGTGTTTTTAATTGATGTGTAACTATGGTTTTGTATGAGTTTTTATTGTGTTGTGGGTTCCCAGATCCAATAAAGATTATTTAAAACACACTCTCTCTCTCTCTCTCTCTCTCTCTCTCTCTCTCTCTCCTCTCTCTCTCTCTCTCTCTCTCTCTCTCTCTCTCTCTCTCTCTCTCTCTCTCTCTCTCTCACTCACTCACTCACTCACTCACTCACTCACTCACTCACTCACTCACTCACTCACTCACTCACTCACTCACTCACTCACTCACTCACTCACTCACTCACTCACTCACTCACTCACTCACACAGTCACAATCAGCTTCACTAAAGGCATGCATTAGTCAAACGCCGGGAATCATTTGTGTAGACTAGTGCCTGAGCAATACTGGGAGTGTGTTAACGTGTGTGTGGCAAGGGTGCAGTGATTTACGAGTGGCAACCTGCTTCTTCTAAAACACATTTAACCTGTTGGGGATAGGGGGCAGTATTTGCACGGCCGGATAAAAAACGTACCCGATTTAATCTGGTTAATACTCCTGCCCAGTAACTAGAATATGCATATAATTATTGGCTTTGGATAGAAAACACCCTAAAGTTTCTAAAACTGTTTGAATGGTGTCTGTGAGTATAACAGAACTCATATGGCAGGCAAAAACCTGAGAAGATTCCTTACAGGAAGTACCCTGTCTGACCATTTCTTGCCCTCCTTGATTATCTCTAACAAAAACAGGGGATCTCTGGCATGACGTGACACTTCCTACGGCTCCCATGGGCTCTCAGAAGGCGGGAAAAAGCTGAACGATGTAATTCCATCCCCAGGCTGAAACACATTAGCGCGTTTGGCAAGTGCTCTATCAGAGGGCCATCAGGCTGAGGCTCGTGCATGAGGGGATAGCATGCTTTTACTCTCTTTGTATTAAAAAACGATTTCCCGGTCGGAATATTATCGCTTTTTTACGAGAAAAATGGCATAAAAATTGATTTTAAACAGCGGTTGACATGCTTCGAAGTACGGTAATGGAATATTTAGAAAGTTTTTGTCACGAAATGCGCCATGCTCGTCACCCTTATTTACCCTTTCGGATAGTGTCTTGAACGCACAAACAAAACGCCGCTATTTGGATATAACAATGGATTATTTGGGACCAAATAAACATTTGTTATTGAAGTAGAATTCCTGGGAGTGCATTCTGACGAAGAACAGCAAAGGTAATAACATTTTTCTTATAGTAAATCTGACTTTGGTGAGTGCTAAACTTGCTGGGTGTCTAAATAGCTAGCCCTGTGATGCCGGGCTATCTACTGAGAATATTGCAAAATGTGCTTTCACCGAAAAGCTATTTTAAAATCGGACATAGCGAGTGCATAGAGGAGTTCTGTATCTATAATTCTTAAAATAATTGTTATGTTTTTTGTGAACCTTTATCGTGAGTAATTTAGTAAATTCACCGGCAGTGTTCGGTGGGAATGCTAGTCACATGCTAGTCACATGCTAATGTAAAAAGCTGGTTTTTGATATAAATATGAACTTGATTGAACAAAACATGCATGTATTGTATAACATAATGTCCTAGGGTTGTCATTTGATGAAGATCATCAAAGGTTAGTGCTGCATTTAGCTGTGGTTTGGGTTTATGTGACATTATATGCTAGCTTGAAAAATGGGTGTCTGATTATTTCTGGCTGGGTACTCTGCTGACATAATCTAATGTTTTGCTTTCGTTGTAAAGCCTTTTTGAAATCGGACAGTGTGGTTAGATTAACGAGAGTCTTGTCTTTAAAATTGTGTAAAATAGTCATATGTTTGAAAAATTGGTATTTGAAGGTATTTGAATATCGCGCCACGGGATTACACTGGCTGTTGAGTAAGCGTCCCACCTAGCCCATAGAGGTTAAGGGGAAAATAGAGAGAAGAAATCCTTGGCCTGAGGGCTACCAGAATAAGGTAAAGGGAGAAGAATGAGACTGCCTGAGGGCTACCAGAATAAGGTAAAGGGAGAAGAATGAAACTGGCTGAGGGCTACCAGAATAAGGTCAAGAGAGAAGAATGAGACTGCCTGAGGGCTACCAGAATAAGGTAAAGGGAGAAGAATGAGACTGGCTGAGGGCTACCAGAATAAGGTAAAGGGAGAAGAATGAGACTGGCTGAGGGCTACCAGAATAAGGTAAAGGGAGAAGAATGAGACTGGCTGAGGGCTACCAGAATAAGGTAAAGGGAGAAGAATGAGACTGGCTGAGGGCTACCAGAATAAGGTAAAGGGAGAAGAATGAGACTGGCTGAGGGCTACCAGAATAAGGTAAAGGGAGAAGAATGAGACTGCCTGAGGGCTACCAGAATAAGGTAAAGGGAGAAGAATGAAACTGGCTGAGGGCTACCAGAATAAGGTAAAGGGAGAAGAATGAAACTGGCTGAGGGCTACCAGAATAAGGTCAAGGGAGAAGAATGAGACTGCCTGGTGAAATAGTACTGTTATCACTCTGAAACACCAGAATGTTCGGATATTAACAGTAGTCTGCCAAAAAGCAGTGGGCAGCCCACCAAACAGTTCCCTTTCTACTGAGCTCACATTCTTAGCAACTCAGCACAACACAAAGAACATACAGCCGTTCTCCTTCTGTGCTCCCCTCTCCTTCTCTTTCCTCCAGAGCGTAGCGTGCCTGTAGCCTCCTTCCTACACTATGAAGAACCTAATCTGGGAGAGTAATCAGACACTCCTGTTCACTCCTCACTGCGTTACTCCTTTCTGGGGCAGGAATGAAGTCCTGGCCCTGTTATAGCACTGAGCATTGAGACCCAGTACAGGACTCTACAGTACACACACACACACACACACACACACACACACACACACACACACACACACACACACACACACACACACACACACACACACACACACACACACACACACACACACACACACACACACACACATACACTAGCATGTCCCTGGGAGCAGGAGGAGAGGTGTTGTTGACTGACTGGCCCTATATTCAGCCTTGTTTCTGCAGCTCAGTGCAGCTCCCCAGTGGGGTCAAGGAGCTGCCTATACAGGGCAGGAAAACTAAAAATACACCCAGCCAGCCAGCAACCACAAGACAAAGACTCAAAACATGTGGCACCTGTGATCATCATGCCAGAGGACTGATTCCAAGTTTCTAAGACATTCCTGTCTGTCTCCCAACTCCTCTCTCTCTCTCTCTCTCCCGTCTTTCTCTCTCCCCCATCTCTCTCTTCCCCATCTCTGTCTCTCTCCCGTCTTTCTCTCCCCCCGTCTCTCTCTCTCTCCCCTGTCTCTCTCTCTCCCGTCTCTCTCTCTCCCCCGTCTCTCTTTCTCTCCCGTCTTTCTCTCTCCCATCTCTCTCTCTCTCCCGTCTCTCTCTCTCCCCCGTCTCTCTCTCTCCCCCGTCTCTCTCTCTCCCGTCTCTCTCTCTCCCCCATCTCTCTCTCTCCCCCGTCTCTCTCTCTCCCGTCTCTCTCTCTCCCGTCTCTCTCTCTCCCCCATCTCTCTCTCTCTCCCGTCTCTCTCTCTCCCCCATCTCTCTCTCTCCCCCATCTCTCTCTCTCCCCCATCTCTCTCTCTCTCCCGTCTCTCTCTCTCCCCCATCTCTCTCTCTCCCGTCTCTCTCTCCCCCATCTCTCTCTCTCCCCCGTCTCTCTCTCTCTCTCCATAATGGTGAGTTCAAAAGCAAAGGATCGTATGGCCTTGTTCTAAATATGAGACCTGTCACTATCGGCCTCAACACACTCAGTGCTGTAGCAGGATGTTTACTGGCAGGCAGAGCAGCAGCCTTAATGATGTATTGTCTTTGCACTACGTCTATGTGGAATACGGTTGTTATTGTTGGGAGGTAGAGCTCATGGAATAAAACCAGTAGCCAACCAAATCTCCCGGGGCCAAACTACATGCCAATTTCCATTTCTCTGAGTCCATCATGGCCTATATATATATATATTACACATGCCTGCTATGGAAGATATGACCTGTGTATAATTGTTGGAAATCCGTGCGCTATAAAAGGCAGTCATGGATAGGGTTTATGTTTCAGTGTTTAGATGGGGTTAAAACATCGGCCAGAGTAACCATGATGATGGTGGTTACAGCAGGGATTATCTCCTCAAGGTCAGGGGCAAAGTCCTGCCACGAAGCCAATACCGCTGCTGCTGTTTAGTGACACACACACGCACGCACGCACGCACACACACACACACACACACAGACACACACACACACACACACACACACACACACACACACACACACACACACACACACACACACACACACACACACACACACACACACACACACACACACACACACACACACACACACACACACACACACAGACAGACACACACACACACACACACACACACACACACACACACACACACACACACACACACACAGACAGACAGACAGACCACTTTTTCCAGCAGACCAAACTAGAGCTTCACAAAGAGTAAAGTCATGCAGCCCAGAGAGACAGCAGCCCAGAGAGACAGCAGCCCAGAGAGACAGCAGCCCAGAGAGACAGCAGTCCAGAGAGACAGCAGTCCAGAGAGACAGCAGTCCAGAGAGACAGCAGCCCAGAGAGACAGCAGCCCAGAGAGACAGCAGGAGAGACAGCAGCCCAGAGAGACAGCAGCCCAGAGAGACAGCAGCCCAGAGAGACAGCAGGAGAGACAGCAGCCCAGAGAGACAGCAGGAGAGACAGCAGCCCAGAGAGACAGCAGCCCAGAGAGACAGCAGCCCAGAGAGACAGCAGCCCAGAGAGACAGCATCCCAGAGAGACAGCAGCCCAGAGAGACAGCAGCCCAGAGAGACAGCAGCCCAGAGAGACAGCAGCCCAGAGAGACAGCAGTCCAGAGAGACAGCAGGAGAGACAGCAGCCCAGAGAGACAGCAGTCCAGAGAGACAGCAGGAGAGACAGCAGCCCAGAGAGACAGCAGCCCAGAGAGACAGCAGCCCAGAGAGACAGCAGCCCAGAGAGACAGCAGCCCAGAGAGACAGCAGTCCAGAGAGACAGCAGGAGAGACAGCAGCCCAGAGAGACAGCAGCCCAGAGAGACAGCATCCCAGAGAGACAGCAGCCCAGAGAGACAGCAGCCCAGAGAGACAGCAGCCCAGAGAGACAGCATCCCAGAGAGACAGCAGCCCAGAGAGACAGCAGCCCAGAGAGACAGCAGCCCAGAGAGACAGCAGCCCAGAGAGACAGCAGTCCAGAGAGACAGCAGCCCAGAGAGACAGCAGCCCAGAGAGACAGCAGCCCAGAGAGACAGCAGTCCAGAGAGACAGCAGCCCAGAGAGACAGCAGCCCAGAGAGACAGCAGCCCAGAGAGACAGCAGCCCAGAGAGACAGCAGCCCAGAGAGACAGCAGTCCAGAGAGACAGCAGCCCAGAGAGACAGCAGTCCAGAGAGACAGCAGGAGAGACAGCAGCCCAGAGAGACAGCAGCCCAGAGAGACAGCAGCCCAGAGAGACAGCAGTCCAGAGAGACAGCAGCCCAGAGAGACAGCAGCCCAGAGAGACAGCAGCCCAGAGAGACAGCAGTCCAGAGAGACAGCAGCCCAGAGAGACAGCAGCCCAGAGAGACAGCAGCCCAGAAGAGACAGCAGCCCAGAGAGAGAGTAGCCCAGAGAGACAGCAGCCCAGAAGAGACAGCAGCCCAGAGAGACATCAGCCCAGAGAGACAGCAGCCCAGAGAGACATCAGCCCAGAAGAGACGTTCAGAGCTGAGTCCTACCTTGAAACATGCCCACAGAACTCACACATTCCAGCTGACATCAACGCATGTGAATATTTGACCCGAAATACTGTAGCAGTAGAGTTATAGACAGAGGCCCTTCTCTGGCCCCCGAGTGGCGCAGCGGTCTAAGACACTGTGTCTCAGTGCTAGAGGTGTCACTACAGACCCTGGTTTGATTCCAGGCTGTATCACAACCGGCCATGATTGGAAGTCCCATAGGCCGGCGCACAATTGGCCCAGCGTCGTCCGGTTTAGGGTTTGGCTGGGGTAGGCCGTCACTGTAAATAACATTTTTTTCTTAACTGACTTGCCTAGTTAAATAAAATAAATAAATAAAAAACGCTCCTTTGGTTGTGTGTGTTTACATCAAGTTACTCATATCCAGTCCCTACAGACACACCATCCTTCTCCTCAGAGGCTTCCCTCTCCCAGTAATAATGGCCCATTTCTAAACCCTGCTCAGCATACTATCCACTGTCCTGCACAAAGCCAACAAAACCAGTGTGTCTGAGTGTATCCCAGTCAGGCCAGCAGTATTTCTCCTAATGTTCTGCACCCTGTCTTCCCCATCCAGCACCTCACACAGGAATGAACACAGAGGCTACTCTGCCGCCCAGAGCCAAGGGGCTAATGCTGTCTGTCTGAATGCAGGGCTGTGCTACTAACGTGGTGGGTCGTCTTGAGTGTTGTGCTCCAGGGCACACCGGCTGTGGTTCACATCTGAGAGGGGCTCAAATCAACAGTCGTTTGGTCCTCTCTCGCTAACCACCCCCCTGGTATCCCCACCAATGTAATGTGTGGGCTGTCCCTCTTTGTGGAGGAGGAGGAGGGAGGAGGAGGAGGCAGACAAGAGGGATGCTAGAACTAAACTATCATCTAACCCTCTCACTGCAGCTGTCTGGCCTGATTGCTCAATGCTCAGTCACGGAACCTCTACAATCTGTCTGGCTGTTTGGTCTCGCTCTCTGTGTTCCAGAATGCTCCCTGAGGCGTCTTGACTCGGCAGCCTTGGCTTTGAGAGGGATCTGTGTCTGATCACTGTCTAAACTGACTGATGCAGAAACCAAATGAAACAAGCCCATTACCCTCAGTTGAACCTCATACAGAGTTGAGGACTGATCTTCAATGCCTCCCCCTTCCTCTCTCTCTCCTTCTCTCTTTCTCTCTCTCCTCCCCCCTGTTTGCCCCGTCTCTCTCAATGGGTTAAAAGGGAAAGGCTCTCTGAAATGGGAGCCAAAAACGATGCTTTCTTTCTTCTTGTGATGTCAGATAAATGGACAAGAACACCTGTCTTTGCCATTCAGTGTGTTCGTGCAAGTGGATATGTGTGTTTTCAGGCTGTGTGCGAATACACGAGGCAGGGCAGAATGCATCAGTCAGGCTGTGACCTTCTCTGGATGCATGGAGAATTAATTAACCCTGACCGATCCTGTATATGACTTTGTCCCCAAGCAACCTCTGCTGCTGTGTCTATTTGTGTATTAAGGGGAGAGGGGGAGAGAGAGAGAGAGAGAGAGAGAGAGAGAGAGAGAGAGAGAGAGACATAAAGAAGGAAAGAAAGAGTAATAGGAGAAGATAGAAGTATTCTGATACAGAGAGAAGCAGGTGTATGCTGAGTGGCATCGTGGTGCAGGGTGGAGGAGGCTGTGTTACACACTGTCCCAGAGAAAACCTGTCCCCACGGTAACCACAGGGGGCCCCTGGGACACGGAGAAAGAGGAGTGTAGGAAACATCTGACATACATCATGGATGAGAGAGAGAGAGAGAGAGAGAGAGAGAGAGAGAGAGAGAGAGAGAGGAGAGAGAGAGAGAGAGAGAGAGAGAGAGAGAGAGAGAGAGAGAGAACGAGATGTATCAAGGGAGAGGTGGATTGCCAAAAACCTGCAAGTTCAATCCCACCTGCATCAGCTTTCTCTTTTTCTCCTCTGCTCTTTCTCTCTGCTGGAGGTAAGTGAAAAAAAGTAGCAAGCAACGTTTCAAACTTTGAATCACCCAAGAGAAAAAAAGAAAAAAAATTAGAGCAGCACACCCATTTGTCCTCTTTCTGCCGTCCTAGCCTGTTCCAGAGGCTCACTTTACTTTCTTCACAGAAAGAGAACCAGAGATTTGAGAGCCAGCGCTAAATCTGCCAAAACATTTAGTCATTCCTGGCTGGAGAAATACGGCACCCTCTTACTATGTCCTTCTAATACCAAAGATTAGCCCCCTAGCTCATCACTCTTCTGGAGACATCTATCACACACACACACACACACACACACACACACCACACACACACACACACACACACACACACACACACACACACACACACACACACACAGACATTCCTTTTGTCTGCCGAGCACTTTGTCAAGTGCTCTGGTCTATCAGTGGGGGATGCAGGATTATAATGGTACAGAAAGACTGCATCAGAATAAACCTTTCCTACAATAAAGGGTTGTTGGTAGATCTCCCCACACACACGCACACACACACACACACACACACTCACATTAAAGGTTCCAACCTGAAGCCATGCTCACAAGTCATCTGAAGCAGTCTCTATCAGATCGTTAACGTGCTCTAGAATCACCTACGCTACACTCTAGACAACAATCTGATTCACATGTTCTACTTCAGCCCCTCTGAAATATCCATACACTCAGAATGTACACACCCTGGTGAATGGTAACACAAACACACATTCTAACACACTTGTACGTATGTGACTGACACACCAGCTCACAAACATGATACGTAGTGTCAGCACTGGGCCACTTTATTCTCCAGTAATAATTAGCCTAGCGTTAGCCCTACGGCTCCGACATTATTCCCTCGTGCTCCGGAGTTGGCGCACAGAGAGCTGAGACATGTTCATATCCCTGCGGAATAACAGCACAGTTCCCGAGACACTGAGTGTTGTACAAAGCAGACCGTGGTGAGGCCCAGAGGACCAGCTAAACTGAGGATGTTCTACCAACCAACCAACCACTCCGCTCCGTTCAGCTCAGTTCTGTTCTGAGGACGCTTAGAGGGGGTAGAAATAAAAGACATGACCCACAGGGGGGCACTGAAAACAGAAAAGAAGAACAATAAAAGAGAAACAGTAGAGAGGAGGGGAGGGGAAGGATGAGGAGGAGATGGTATGGGAGGCGAGGAAACCATTCATTTAAATGGTGGAAGCAGGGGGGTGAAAAACAATATTGTCCCTTTTGTTAGTTGGTACCTCTCTCTCTTGCCCTCTGTGTGTTTGTGGCAGCGCTGAGAGGGTAAATAGACAGGGTACCATCTGTGAGAGCCGTGGCATTTGGTCACCACAGCCACTTACGCCCCCAGAACACTGCCTGTGTGTTTACTTAGTCAGAACCCAGCACCCGGCAGCCTTGACGCCAGCCGTGTGTCTACACACTCTGTCAGGACCAGGCAGTGGTGTGTGTGTGTGTGCACATAACTAGGAGCCCTGACAACTATAATGGGTCTTTTCTTCTACTCTGTGATGGTCTCCCTGTGTGTTCAGTTAACTCAACACTCCATTGTGACCCTGGGGTCTGAGGATGAGGTGGGAGACCTGAAAGAGGCTTTCTCCTCAAAGAGGTGGACAGAAAACAGGCTTATAAATGCTGTCAATCTCTCTCTCTCTCTCACTCTGCCCCCATCCCCCCCCCCCCCCCCCCCCCTTCTCTCTCTTACTTCTGTTACTCTGCTTACCTCTACAGGGTCTTTACTCAACAAAACACACAGAGATAGATCCGTATGGCCTCGACATACTGTCCACTGTGCACACATTCCCACAGGTTGTTTGCTGCTCCTGAGTTTGGAGAAGAGAGACTAAGAAGAGGATATGTGGATATGAATATATAAATAGCATTTATAAGCCTAATATAGTGTATAAGTGGTCAAGTTTTTTTGTGATTCCTATGTTGAAAATGTCAAATATATTTGCTGGACGGTGGTGTGTAATAAGCGGCAACCAGATGCTGCACTTGACACATTTATGAAATTGCTTTTTCCAGTTACTAATAAGCACGCACCCATTAAGTAAATGACTGTAAAAACTGTTAAATCCCCGTCGACTGATGAAGATTTGAAAAATGGTATGGTTGGTATGGCTGCACAGCCGATTGGCAAACGTACTGTAGATTTAGAAATCATGTGACTGAACTGAACAAAAAGAAGAAACTATACTATGAAACAAAGATATAAAAGATATATGAAGAAGGATAGTAAAAAGCTTTGGAGCACCTTCAATTACATTTTGTGCAAAAAGGCAAACTCGGCTCCATTGTTCATTGTATCAGATGGCTCATTCATCACAAAACCCACTGATATTGCCAACTACTTTAATGATTTTTGAATTGGCAAGATTAACAAACGTCTGAATCTACACATGCATAACTGCCAAATTATGAAAGACAAGCACTGTAATTTTGAATTCCCGTAAAGTGAGTGTGGAAGAGGTGGAAAAATGATTATAGTCAATCAACAATGACAAGCCACCTGGGTCTGACAACTTGGATGTAAAATGACTGGATGATAGCGTACGATAATGCCACTCCTATTTGTCATCTCTTCAATCTAAGCCTACAGGAAAGTGTGTGCACTCAGGCCTGGAGGGAAGCACAAGTCATTCCGCTACCCAGAAAAGCAAAGCACCCTTTACTGGCTCAAACAGTCGACCAATCAGCTTGTTACCAATCCTAAGTAAACCTTTGAAAAAAATGCTGTTTGTCCAGATATAATGCTATTTCACAGTAAACAAATTAACAACAGATTTTCAGCAAACTTACACGGAAGGGCATTCAACATATATGACACTTACACAAATGACATGATTGGCTGAGAGAAATTGATAATAAAAAGATGTGGGAGCTTTTTTGTTCGACTTCAGTGCAGCTTTTGACATTATTGATCATAATCTGCTGCTGGAAAAAATTTACGTGTTATGGCTTTACATCCCCTGCTATATTGTGGATCGAGAGTTACCTGTTTAACCTCTTACATCTAGACGTTCCGCTAGCGGAACACCTGCTCCAATATCCAATGATATTGGAGCAAATTCCTCAAAAATACAAAAACGTCAATTTTTCAAACATATGACTATTTCACAGCATTTTAAAGACAAGACTCTCCTTTATCTAACCACACTGTCCGATTTCAAAAAGGCTTTACAGCGAAAGCAAAACATTAGATTATGTCAGCAGAGTACCAAGCCAGAAATAATCAGACACCCATTTTTCAAGCTAGCATATAATGTCACAAAAAACAAAACCACAGCTAAATGCAGCACTAACCTTTGATGATCTTCATCAGATGACAACCCTAGGACATTATGTTATACAATGCATGCATGTTTTGTTCAATCAACTTCATATTTATATCAAAAACCAGCTTTTTACATTAGCATGTGACGTTCAGAACTAGCATACCCCCCGCAAACATCCGGTGAATTTACTAAATTACTCACGATAAACGTTCACAAAAAACATAACAATTATTTTAAGAATTATAGATACAGAACTCCTCTATGCACTCGATATGTCCGATTTTAAAATAGCTTTTCGGTGAAAGCACATTTTGCAATATTCTCAGTAGATAGCCCAGCCATCACGGCTAGCCATTTAGACACCGACCAAGTTTAGCCCTGATCAAACTCCGATTTACTATTACAAAAGTTTCATTACCTTTGTTGTCTTCGTCAGAATGCACTCCCAGGACTGCTACTTCAATAACAAATGTTGGTTTGGTCCAAAATAATCCATCGTTATATCCGAATAGCGGCGTTTTGTTCGTGCGTTCCAGACACTATCCGAAATGGTAAAGAAGGGTCTCGCGCATGGCGCAATTCGTGACAAAAAAATTCTAAATATTCCATTACCGTACTTCGAAGCATGTCAACCGCTGTTTAAAATCAATTTTTATGCCATTTTTTCTCGTAGAAAAGCGATAATATTCCGACCGGGAATCTCCTTTTCGGCAAACAGAGGAAAAAATCACAAAGACGGGGGCGGTCAGGTCACGCGCCTAAGCCCACAGTCCCTTGATTGGCCACTTGAGAAAGGCGATAATGTGTTTCAGTCTGGGGCTGGGATGACGACATTCAGGTTTTTCCCGGGCTCTGAGCGCCTATGGATGACGTGGGAAGTGTCACGTTAGAGCAGAGATCCTTAGTAAAAGATAGAGATGGCAAAGAAGTTCCAGAAATGGTCAGACAGGCCACTTCCTGTAAAGGAATCTCTCAGGTTTTGACCTGCCATTTGAGTTCTGTTATACTCACAGACACCATTCAAACAGTATTAGAAACTTTAGGGTGTTTTCTATCCATATATAATAAGTATATGCATATTCTAGTTACTGGGTAGGATTAGTAACCAGATTAAATCGGGTACGTTTTTTATCCAGCCGTGAAAATACTGCCCCCTAGCCATAAGAGGTTAACAGAACACAGAGGGTGTTCTTTAATAGAAGCCTCTCCAACATAATCCAGGTAGAATCAGGAATTCCCCAGGGCAGCTGTCTAGGCCCATTACTTTTTTAAATTTTTACTAATGACCTGCCTCTGGCTCTGAGTAAAGCCTGTGTGTCTATGTATGCTGATGACTCCACACTATACACGTCAGCTACCACAGCAAGTAAAATCACTAACTAATAAGTTAGAACAAAAAAATTCAAAAACTAAGGCATAATGTGGAAATTGAGAAAGTTAAGGTGACTAAACTGCTTGGAGTAAACCTGGATTGTAAACTGTCATGGCCCATACATATTGATGCAACAGTAACTAAGATGGGAGAGGTCTGTCCATAATAAAGAGATCTTCAGCCTTCTTAACAATGCTATCAACAAGGCAGGTCGTACAGGCCATTGTTTTGTCACACCTGGACTACTGTCCCACACATGTGTGGTCAGCTGCCACAAAGAGGGACTTAAGAAAATTACAATTGGCCCAGCAGCACAGCTGGCCCTCAAATGTACATGTCAATCTCCTGTCTCAAAGTAGAGGAGAGATTGACTTCATCACTACTTGTTTTTGTAAGAAGGGTTGACATGTTGAATGCACCGAGCTCTCCATTTAAACTACTAGCACACAGCTCAGACACCCATGCATACCCCACAAGACATGCCACCAGAGGTCTCTTCACAGTCCCCAAGTCCAGAACAGACTACGGGAGGCGCACAGTACTACATAGAGCCATGACTACATGGAACTCTATTCCATATCAAGTAACTAAGGCAAGCAGTAAAATCGAATAAATAAAACGGATAAAAATACACCTTATGGAACAGCAGGGACTATGAAGAGACACACACACAGGCACAGACACATGATAACATACACTCTAAACACACGTACACATGGATTTTGTGTTGTAGATATGTGGTAGTAGAATAGTGGCCTGAGGGCACACACTTTATCTGTTGTGAAATGTATTGTAATGTTTTTAAAATGGTATACAACTGCCTTAATGTTGCTGGACCCGAGGAAGAATAGCTGCTGTCTTGGCAGCACCTAATGGGGATCCATAATACATACAAATACCAGACACTAAAGAGAAAAGGGTGTGGGTGGTTAGGTATATAAAGGGAGTGAGGGGTAAGGGTGAACGTCCTCATGGTGTCTGTTCTATAGAGAGAGATAGAGAGAGAGAGAGAGAGAGAGTCTGGCAGGTTTCCAGTGGTCTGAGAGCTGCTGGTGCCAGTGATCCTATCACCACAAACCCATTGGCTGACTGACTAACAGCTCATCTGTTCCAAACAGCTAAAGTTACTTCCTCTTTGCTCTTTAAAGACCCCCCACATCACACCAACACCCTACAACACACACACACTATATGTCTGTCTGTGTGTACGCATACTGTGAACACCAGTCAATGCTGCAATTTTATTCTGTTACTGGCAATGAAGTTTAATTAGTAAAATGATGTTTTCCGTTGTTTTTCTTTTTGCTGAATATAATTGTCCCATTGTTCATTTTCCCAACAGTCATGATTTGCATAATAGTTATGGTTTTAATTAGGCCTAATTGCAGGTAATTTGCATCCTGATACTTTTTAAACTAATCTGTAGAGTTAAAAGCATTCTGGTGCTTTGATCTTACAAGTCTCCTGAACGAGCTCCCAGGGACATGATTTGATTGAAGTACCGGCTGTGTGTATGTGTGTGTGCGTGTAGCTCACTCCTCCTACCTCCTCCAATGTTCCAATGACCCTCCTCCTGAAAGGAGATTTGTAGAGCAAAGACTTAAGGGCATCTCCTGTCCCTCCTAGTGACGACCGCTACTCTGATGAACGTTGATACTGCTGAGCATCGCCACTGATCACAACCATCTTTAAATTGTCCATTCTTCCTCCATCTCTTATTCTCTAGGCTCTACTGTAGGTTAATCATACCTCTTCTTAGCGGATTTTCCCAGCCCTTAGTCTGGGATCCATTAAACCTAAGCATGGATGGATGGACCATGGGCATTCCTGAGCAGCAGCTCCCAGCACTCATTAACCCAGACAATGGCAGAGATTATCATTCATTTCCGCTGGCCTTCTCCTTTAGGCGTCAGGCCCACATCCACTCTTCTAATGACCGTCCTTAGGGGCCCTCCCCTGGGAGACACAGGGCCCCAGTCAGGTCCTGGGTTACACAGAGGTTAGCACGTGCAAACATCAGGACAACCAGAACAGCTGCAATACCACGACCCTCTCCATCACCCACTGTCACATCCATAACACACACACACACTTACACACTTACACACAAAGACTATAAGATCAGGGTGTAATTAACCACCTGTGGGATATATTGACAGACAGTGTGGTGGTCACTGTTTTGTATCTGTCTGTCTCACTCAACCTATACCCGCTCTAACCATCATACACACACACACACACACACACACACACACACACACACACAACACACACACACACACACACACACACACACACACACACACACACACACACACACACACACACACACACACACACACACCAGCAGCCAAGCACCGGATCAGCGCAGGAAAGGCTGTTTGGGCTGAGGCAGTGCCCACCACTGAGCCTTTTTCCATCCTGCAGGCTGATCCTCCGGCCCCGGTCAGTCTGCTGGGCCTGGGTCATGGGGGACCATTTTTACTGCAACACTGACCAGGTGATTAAGAGACAAAGGAATATCCAGAGTTTCCACTGTGAGAGAGGAAAACAAGCCTCTACATTCAGACTGAGAGGCATGGTGCCTTGCATGCTGACCTGGGCTACACCACTGTGTTGACTGAGCTGTTTGACACCAGGGTAAATACAAGGTTAGTCACAGACCTATGCACTGTGTGTGTGAATGTGTGTGTGTGTGGCTGTATGCAAACACTCTGACACATAAAAAGAAAATCCCTCCTTGAAGAGCCTTTTGTGAATCTGGCAGGTGATAAACCATAGGCCGATTATTCATGGAAACGGCTAAACCATGAACCCTTCAGTAGAAGTCTCGTTCTGACCAGGCAACTGTAAATGGTCAAAGATAATTTTGCAAGCTTCTGGAGACAGGAGAAGACAGGCTTGGGGCTGAATGAAGGAGAGAAGAAGTTTGTCTTGTGTGACATGGTTTCTCATGGTGTTGTGAGGGATGACTGTGTTTACAGGAGCAAAAGGAGGCTTTACTCAGCAAACAGCAGAACACATCAACACAATGCCTATCAACAGCCCTCCTAGTCCCTGACACTAGGTCTCTCTCAACACCTCTACGTAGCCAGCCGCCACTCCAAACACTGTTACCATGGAGATGTCAATTACTCTAAAGTTCGTCTGAGATTTGTTGCAGCAGAGTGCTGATCCAACACCAACTGTGAGAAAGTCTCCCCCCTCCAACCTCTTCTCCAAAATCACAAATACCCAGATAAATTAGCACAGGAGATAGATGCAAGGTTGACAACAGAAGCTTTCCGCTGATCCTTCCCTTACACCAAATGTTTCAAATGTTGCTTTGTACTTTGAGAATTCACCAGGAAGCAGGGAGGTAGGTAATCACATCATCTACAGGTATATAGCCTATTCGTCATCACTCTAAGGGCTGGGAGCCAACTGCCAACCCATTGGAAAAGAAACAAGATCAGGAATTGCAAAAACACTAAATGTATACTGTCACGACTTCCGCCGAAGTCGGCCCCTCTCCTTGTTCGGGCGGCGTTCGACGTCACCGGCTTACTAGTCACCACCGATCTATGTTTCCCTGTTCTTTTTGTTTTGTCTTAATTATACACACCTGTTTATGATTCCCTGATTATGTTCATTATTTAACCCTCTGGTTCCCTGTTTGTCTTGTCCGTGATTGTTCATGTTTTGTGGTTGTTGGAGGAGTTTCTCCCAACCCTGTTATTTTGCTGTGGGAGAAGTTTTATTGTGGTTTTTGAGTAAACACGTTTTGTTTGCACTCATCCCTGTGTCCTGCGCCTGACTCCGATACTTCTCCAAACGAAAGCGTTACATATACAGCATAAATTACCATCAATTTAAAAGCATTACTTTTGTAAACATTCCTGGCATGGGTCTTCCAGTCATGGCCCAGGAGTAAAGTCAATGTAGCACATCAAGCCTTGGCTGTGGTAATGACCTAAAACACTGAAACCGGGCCATCTCTGCCCATCTTAATGAGCAGGCGCTTTTACAGACTACTACTCTGGGACCCAGTCCTAAGGACCACCACGCCAGGGGTACGGGCCAGTTAGACCAGTTAAATACTGTGAGTTATTTCCAGACAACCACCTACTGGGTAGTGGTAAAACCAAACAGAAAGGGAGAGGAGCCAAGAGGTTTGGACTGGAGGAGAATTTGGGGAATGTTAAGGCAACTGAAAGGTTTCTGGAAATAACTAGTCATTAGAGTAACGTTATCCCCAGTGTTGGTTGCTGGGGGTTTTCCAATCTGGAATATTGACATGTATCAAATGTATTTTATTAAGCTCTTTTTACATTAGCAGTTGTCACAAAGTGGTTTACAGATACCTGCCTAAAACCCCAAAGAGCAAGCAATGCAGAGGCAGAAACATAGTGGCTAGGAAAAACTCCCTGGAAGGCAGGAACCTAGGTAGACGGCTAGAGATGAACCAGGCTCTGAAGGGTGGCCAGTCCATGAGGTGAATGGTAACAGTTCTTCTAACCCTTTTTGGTTCCAGGTGGAAACCTTTTGCGTTCCATGTAGAACCCTCTGTGGAAAGGGTTCTGTATTGAACCCAAAATGGTTCTACCTGGAACCAAAAGGGTTCTAAATGGAACCAAAAAGGTCATAAAGAGTTTAGATAGAACCTTTTTTTCTAAGAGTGTAGATACACTACAGAAACTTGGTTTGACCAGGCTCTTGGAGTTCCAGTCAGGGTTCAATTCCATGTTTGATCCAGGCCTTTCATCTGATATTTTATTTATTATTTTACCTCTATTTAACTAGGCAAGTCAGTTATGAACAAATTCTTATTTACAATGACGGCCTACCCCGGCCAAACCCTAACGACGCTGGGCCAATTGTGCACCAATCACAGCCAGTTGTGATACAGCCTGGAATTGAACCAGAGCCTGTAGTGATACCTCTAGCACTGAGATGCAGTGCCTTAGAGCGCTGCGCCACTCGGGTGCCCGAGTGATCGAAATCACTGTTGTTTCATATTATTGTTGACAATGTTGCTTAACCAGCTAATCCGTAGATGTTGCTTTAGATTATCTTGTGTTGTTACAAAGTCATGAATAACTTACATGTCAGGTCTTAGAAGTGCTCTGACACTGGTGGGTGAATGGCCTGTAGTGTGTAGCAGTCCAGTATCATTAATTAATGGCCTGGGCAACTCGGACAGACATCCTTACAGCTCTAGAGATGAGAGGAGTGTCTCCCTTAGCCAGATGACTCACACTAAATTCTTCCGCTGCTCTGTCGGTCACCACGTACTTTAGTCTGAGACTGCCATCATTGAAGTCGCTTCTGGTGATGAAGGGCACGAGAGGTGTTGTACAAAACAAAGTCATCAGCGATTGGATCGTCTCTAACCAATCAGAGTATCAAAGCCAATTGTGAATTTTCCAACCGCGCTTTACCCACGTGTGCTCTGGCTCTGGCCCAACCCATTGATTTCTGGACCAATCAGACGACCCCTACTGTGTTTGCGTTTGATGAAGGGTCAGGGAGGTACTCAGATTCAGACTCATTGCGGAGAAGAAACTAACGTCTGTGGGCGGGGCGTCGCGTTACCCAGCAAGGAGTCTGGGTAACCAGGCAATCTCCATCCTCACAGAGGTGTATTATTCAGAGAGCACCAAACCACCCCAGTAAAGGTCTCTGCACTGACACACCAACGTGGACTCAGGCAAAGACGTAACATAATAAATGACATTTGTGACACTACAATTAGTATGATATGTTACGTTTCGTATGGTATGTATTCATTTGTGATTAATATGATATGTTACGATGAGAAAAAATAAGAAACCCGCACTATGATATGTGACGAATTGCAATTTATACATGTTCCGAATTTGCAAAACATACGATTATGTTACGAATTCCAATTTGTTTTGGCTAAAGTTAGCTAGGTGGCTAATGTTAACTAGGTGGCTAACATTAGCTAATGCTAGTGGTTAGGGTTAGGAGTTAGGTTAAAGGGTTAAGTTTAGGGGAAGGGTTAGCTAACATGCTAAGTAGTTGAAAAGCAGCTAAAAAGTAGTAAGTAGTTGCAAAGTTGCTAATTAGCTAAAATGCTAACTTTGTCCAACCTTTCGATTGCTAGACTTTTGTGTTATACAAAAACCCATCCACCCCGGCCAACTACACTACTTTTGTTTTTGCCTTAACCTGTTATGGCTAGGGGGCAGTATTTTCACGGCTGGATAAAAAACGTGCCCGATTTAATCTGGTTACCACTCCTACCCAGTAACTAGAATATGCATATACTTATTACATATGGATAGAAAACACCCTAAAGTTTCTAAAACTGTTTGAATGGTGTCTGTGAGTATAACAGAACTCATTTGGCAGGCAAAAACCTGACAAGGTTTCAGGCAGGAAGTGGCCTGTCTGACAAGGTGTCGTTCTTCTTGTCTCTGTTTATTGAAGAGTGAGGATCTTAGCTGTCCCGTGACACTTCCTACGGCTGCCATAGGGTCTCAGAAGGCGGTAAAAAGCTGAATCGTGGCTTTGCAGGCTCTGGCTGAAACAAAGTAACACGTTTGGGTAGTGGCTGGTTACAGTACTGTGAGACTCAGGCGCGTGCCCGCGTCGACCGAATGCTTTGTTTTCTTTCCTCTGTTTAGCTAAAAGGAGATTCCCGGTCGGAATATTATCGCTTTTTTACAAGAAAAATGGCATAAAAATGGATTTTAAACAGCGGTTGACATGCTTCGAAGTACGGTAATGGAATATTTAGATTGTTTTTGTCACGAATTGCGCCATGCGCACGACCCTGATTTACCATTTCGGATAGTGTCTGGGACGCACGAACAAAATGCCGCTATTCGGATATAACGATGGATTATTTTGGACCAAACCAACATTTGTTATTGAAGTAGCAGTCCTGGGAGTGCATTCTGACGAAGACAACAAAAGGTAATCAAACTTTTATAATAGTAAATCTGATATTGGTGAGTGCTAAACTTGCCGGGTGTCTAAATAGCTAGCCCGTGATGGCTGGGCTATGTACTTAGAATATTGCAAAATGTGCTTTCACCAAAAAGCTATTTTAAAATCGGACATATCGAGTGCATAGAGGAGTTCTGTATCTATAATTCTTAAAATAATTGTTATGCTTTTTGTGAACGTTTATCGTGAGTAATTTAGTAAATTCTTAGTGAATTCGCCGGAAGTTTGCGGGGGGTATGCTAGTTCTGAACGTCACATGCTAATGTAAAAAGCTGGTTTTTGATATAAATATGAACTTGATTGAACAAAACATGCATGTATTGTATAACATAATGTCCTAGGGTTGTCATCTGATGAAGATCATAAAAGGTTTGTGCTGCATTTAGCTGTCTTCTGGGTTTTTGTGACATTATATGCTAGCTTGAAAAATGGGTGTCTGATTATTTCTGGCTTGGTACTCTGCTGACATAATCTAATGTTTTGCTTTCGTTGTAAAGCCTTTTTGAAATCGGACAGTGTGGTTAGATAAAGGAGAGTCTTATCTTTAAAATGCTGTGAAATAGTCATATGTTTGAAAAATTGAAGTTTTTGTCTTTTTGAGGAGTTTGTATTTCGCGCCACGCCCATCATTGGATGTTGGAGCAGGTGTTCCGCTAGCGGAACGTCTAGATGTAAGAGGTTAAGTAACTTTCTGTCTTATGTAAACATATCAAACGTGTCCCAGGATTTAGGTTCACTATGTTACGTCTAGTCTATGAGACCTGTCTGGACACACCCTACCATGCCTGGGGGACCCTCTTACTGACCCTCCCTGCCCGTTCTCATCCAAGAACTATGGGGTTCACAGTTTAACCGCGCTGACTCAAACCTATTGTAGCCTACAGGTATACAACAACAATGGAAACAACCGCACAAATGCACATAAAGTAACATGCACGCAAATGCACACAGTTACTTTCCATGGGCATATATCAACCAACCAACCACAACCATCTTACCATCTTGTGGTCCTGTGTGGCTCAGTTGGTAGAGCATGGTGTTTGCAACACCATGTTTGTGGGTTCGATTCGCACGGGGGACCAGTATGTATGAAATGTATGCATTCACTACTGTAAGTTGCTCTGGATAAGAGCGTCTGCTAAATTACTAAAATGTAAAATCTTACTACACACCGACTCAGCTGTGGAATACTGAATTTTTTTTGGACAAAATCTAAAATGGTCATTGATGATGTCCACAATGGTTAGCTCCCTCTGGTTCATCCGGCAGTCAGTGGCCCAACAATGCAACTTTTCAGCCCAAACTCCCAGTCAGCACAAACTGACCCTGACCAGTAAAAACAGTCCCACATACCTGGCGTGCCTGGGCTCACAGAACATTGGTGAAAGGAAAGAGTGGAGAGACAGGTGAATGGAGAGGAGCACCGGAAGAGAGCAAGCCATTACAACAAATCTACAACAGTAGTGGCCTTAGCCAGTAGTAATCACAATACCACCTAGAGTGCCTTTGGAAAGTATTCAGACCCATTGACTTGTGTTACGTTTCAGCCTTATTCTAAAATGGATTAAATAAATATAAAATCCTCAGCAATCTAAACACATTAACCCATAATGACAAAGCAAAAACAGGTTTGCAGAAATATTAAAGAAATAGAAATACTTTATTTACATAAGTATTCAGACATTTTGATTTGAGACTCGAAATTGAGCTCAGGTGCATCCTGTTTGCATTGATCATCCTTGAGATGTTTCTACAACTTGATTGGAGTCCACCTGTGGTAAATTCAATTGATTGGACATGATTTGGAAAGGCACACACCTGTCTATATAAGGTCCCACAGTTGACAGTGTATGTCAGAGCAAAAACCAAGCCATGAAGTCGAAGGAATTGTCCGTATGCCAAGCGTCACATAAGGAGGAAACCTGGCACCATCCCAACAGTGAAGCATGGTGGGGCAACATCATGCTGTGGGGATGTGTTTCAGAGGCATGGACTGGGAGACTAGTCAGGATTGAGGCAAAGATGACCAGAGCAAGGTACGGAGAGATCCTTGATGAAAACCTGCTCCCGATCGAACATCTCTGGAGAGACTTGAAAATAGCTGAGCAGCAACGCAAACGATTTAATCCATTTTAGAATAAGGCTGTAACCTAACAAAATGTGGAAAAAGTCAAGGGGTCTGAATACTTTCCGAATGCACCGTATATTACACAAGTACAAGGCCATTATAAAAGCCCATGAGATGTTTTCTTCAGCCATAACGGTACATCCAAGTAAAGATTATTTTTGTCTATATTATAGAATAGCTTTACTCAGCTAACAACTTTCAGATGTTTAATGATGGATAAACACAACTGGTGGAGGGTGTGTGAGTGACTAAAGAGGTCGGAACCTAACGCTATTTATTTCAGCTCACTAAGGGATAACCATGGCAAATAGTTAATTTGCAATAGCAAATTGGAACATACAATAGTGCTTGGTGTTTAAACTTTGGCAACAAAACCAAACCATTTGTAGGAACATCTGACAAGATTCAAGACAACAAACTGATCATTAAAGTCGGACCACAATCATACAATCCAACTTTGGCTTTTCGATACCACAATAAAACATAGGTTATGCTTCCATTGCCTTAATTTGCTCAGTGTCTTCACAATGTGTAACTTGGACTCACTTCAAGTATGATTATAGAGTACAGGCATCTCTATTCAGTAGAGCAAGCTGCTCTAACTACTTTACTATACATCAACTGATTACAGGCTATCAAGTGAAGCTGAACTACCCCAATCTTTAGATTTCTAATTGATTCAATTGTTTAAAGCATGTGCCCAACAATAGCTAATTGACTCTGTTGTAAGAGCTAAATGATGAATCAAATCTGTCCACTCCCATCCCACTCATGATTCCACTAGGTGCAGTCAAAAAGCTGACTGTTCTGTGTTTTACATACATTTCAACACTATGAGGTTGGAAAGATAATATGAAATTGTAACACATGTTTGAAAAGACCGGACATTTCTGCCTGTTTTGGTGGAATGGAGTTTTGGCCTGCATGGTGACATCACCAGGTGGTAAATTAGTTAATAGACCAATAAGAAAGAGAGTTCCAAACCTCTGCCAATAACAGCTAGTTTTCAGTTTTCCCCTCCCCACTCAGACCACTCCCAGACAGACACTAACCATTTGTAAAGTTTGTAAAGTCCTACCTTATAAAAACAAAAATCTGGACAGCTGTGATGGAAACAGGACGTTTCGATACAATTTAATAAATGCCAACAAATAATTTTTTCATTCGACATGGTGGGATCTTTTTGGATAGGTAAAATTAATTATGCTAGAAATGGCGCTATGTGCAAATACAGGACAATCAGAGACTTGTTCCGAAGCCACTCCTGCATTGTCCTGTTGGAAGGTGAACCTTTGTCCCAATCTGAGGTCCTTAGTGCTCTGGAGCAGGTTTTCATCAAGGATCTCTCTGTACTTTACTCCGTTCATCTTTCCCTCGATCCTGACTAGTTTCCCAGTCCCTGCCACTAAAAAACATCCCCACAGCATTATGCTGCCACCACCATGGTGAAGCATGGTGGTGGCAGCATAATGCTGTGGGGATGGTGCCAGGTTTCTTCCAGATGTGACGCTTGGCATTCAGGCCAAAGAGTTCAATATTGGTTTCATCAGACCAGAGAATCTTGTTTCTCATGGTCTGAGAGTCCTTTAGGTGCCTTTTGGCAAACTCCAAACGGTCTGTCGTGCATTTTACTGAGGAGTGGCTTCCGTCTGGACACTCTACCGTAAAGGCTTGATTGGTGGAGTGCTGCAGAGATGGTTGTCCTTCTGGAAGGTTCTCCCATCTCCACAGAGAACGCTGGAGCTCTGTCAGAGTGACCGTCAGGTTCTTGGTCACCTCCCTGACCATGGCCCTTCTCCCCCAATTGCGGTGTTTGGCTGTGCGGCCAGCTCTAGGAAGAGTCTTGGTGGTTCCAAACTTCTTCCACTTAAGAATGATGAAAGCCACTGTGTTCTTGTGGACCTTCAATGCATCAGACAATTTCTGGTACCCTTCCCCAGGTCTGTGCCTCGACACAATCCTGTCTCTGAGCTCTACGGACAATTCCTTCAACCTCATGGCTTGGTTTTTGCTGTCTGATATGCACTGTGAACTGTGGGACCTTATATAGACAGGTGTGTGCCTTTCCAAATCAGGTCCAATCAATTGAATTTACCACAGGTGGACTCCAATCAAGTTGTAGAAACATCTCAAGGATGATCAATGGAAACAGGATGCACCTGAGCTCAATTTTGAGACTAATGGCAAAATGTCTGAATACTTATGTAAATAAGGTATTTCTGTTTTCGCTTTGTCATTATGTGGTATTGTGTGTATTGTATTGATATAATAACCATCCTATCAAAGTAAACTTGGAGTCACGAGATGATATGGTGTGTGGTCCTCCCACTACTACTAGGGAAACCATGCAGTTTCTTAGGCTACAGATGAAGTAAGTTATGATGAAAGTGCACCGTGATCTTGACGCTCCTTTCCAATAAATAATGATGGTCTTATTCTGGTGGCATTATGATCGATGCTTGACTGTGTTTGACAAATAAAACTATTCTCGCTCTTATCCACAATAATCTCATCCTGTGTAGACTATACCTGCACAGCCTACCCACACCGTAGGCCTATCTGCGAGCTGTCGCACCTCCTAAGACCAGAGTAGGAACTTTTGCTAACGCAATAGTTGTTGTGACAAAACTATCGGTATTGTTGAAAATGTGATGGAAACATATTGAACTTTAGATTTGTATTCGGTACAATTGAAAAGTACATTTTGTGTGCACTATGACATGACACACTGATTTTTATCAGCAAAAAGTACATTTGCTGGGAACACACCACAGGTGGGAAAATGCGCATATTTTCTTTATGAGGATACTAGAGAGTATTTGCATGAAAATCTGTTGCCAATTGGATGGAAACCTAGCTACAGTACTTGAAAAATGATTGCTTGAGAAATTGCTCTTTTCTAAGAAATAATTTTCTTTTTGACCATTTTAACAGAAAACAATCACAGTAAGGTATTTAATTGTTACCCAGAAATGATTTCATATTGAGCTAAAAACGGCTGCATTGGACCTTTAAGGATGGCACCTGGCAGTCAGGATGGGAGGTGACTGACTGGCCGATTGACTGACAGTAGCAAAGGGAAGAAGAAGGTCCTGGAACATGTGTAACAAACCAGCCTTCTCCTGCATGTGTTCACAGATATGGAACCGGTCAAGATCAGGCATGTTTCCCCCAGACTAACCCATTAGACCTATTCCATTGGAAAAACCTTAGTTCCCGTGTTTGAACGTTGAAGTTGCCCAGAGGCATGGTTTGGCTGGTTCTACTTTTCCCCACCCATGAGAAGCAGTGGATTGCACCGTGGTGTAGGACAGGTAGGCATATGTTGTGTTAAAAAAAAATACTGTATAGAAAAAAAAGAGCCACAACCATAAATAATGCATATTGATACAGAACAATCAAATAATTATTGAAATACCATAACATTTATCCCAATGCATTCGTTTTCATATCTTGTTAGTGTCCTGTATATCAACTTTTAGTGCGTTTCATTGACTACGTGATATTATTACGCTGTAATAACGAACTGCCTTTGACCAATGTTCGTTCTTGTGAATTTTCATAGCATACCCTTTGAATTGCAAATTCATTTCTGGCACGAAAAGCTAAACCGAGACAAAACGTTTTGCTATAAAGGTTCGACCAATTTGAAACTTCATCCAACTTCAGCCGTGTTTTATGAGCGGTATTGTACTGTTGCACAGCAGACAGTCATGAATCGCGGCTACATTGTAACGAGGATCAAGAGAAAAAAACTTGTTCACTGTATCCGTCTAGTTTCGTTCCTCAAAACATACATTGACAATACACTGTACAATAGTAACTTGCTTACCTTGTCTCGGCCATTTTCCTTACATTATATGCGCAAAATGTTGGAAAAAGATGTGCGTTGTAGTAGATTTCCCAGCTAAGTGCAGTTCCACGTAACTACAGCACAGAGTACTGCCTCTCACCCCTGCCCTGTCTGTGTGAGTCAGACGGTCGGCGTTTCCCCCTCCTTCCCCTCCACTGAACTCCACCATGCCTCTGGGTTGTGTGGAATCTTATCCCTACAGGACTGGAATTGAACTGTACTCTCTGCATTTTGCAGAGAGTACAACTGATTCAATACACCATCTAGTGCCCAGACAGAGTAAACACACCACGGACTGGAGTCCGTCATCAAATAACCTGTGTGTGAAATAATGCTTATGTACTAGGCTAATAAAACAAGGCAGTTGTCAATCGATTTCAAATTTCTGACATGATTATAAACTGTATGTGCTAGTCATTAAGGCTTCCCAAACTGAAAGAACGAGCGACCCCTGCTGGCTGGATATGAAACAAGATCAAATGTATGGTTATTCAGAACCCAGAAAAATATGTTAGATAGTGCATGAACGTGCAATAAAGACATTGGCATATATGGCATGGGTAACAGAGTCTCCCAATCAAAGTTGGCAGGACTGAGATGAACATGAAAAATAAACACACCCCAGATTAAGTGAAGAGGAAACCTTGGCATTCAACACTTTATTCACAAACTAGTTACCGCTATCTACTGTTCACTGGTAAACCGAAGGAAACAAAAATATATGTATGATAAATCTATTTAACTGTACATGGCATTGTTATGATAAAACCTTCTTTCACATACAGTAGTCCCTTTCAAAGTGCTAATAAAAAGTTGTGTTGCTTCTTTTTTTCCAGGTGGAGAAGGGACTTGTTTTACATCATACAATATGGTACAACATTACTGGGGGGAGATTCAGTTTCCAGGTAAATTAGAGGGTGGTCCTTGCATCTTCATATCAGAAGACTATACTTACAGGTGTGAAACACAGTGCACAGATAGTAGAGAGGGCAGTGTCTGATAGATAATTAAACCTTTTGTTTTCTGTGTATTATAAAATATATTTAAACATTTACATTAATTGCAAAAACATACATTCAAATACATGCAGCAATTTTATATATACGTTAAGACCGCAATAGCACCATGTATAGCGAAAACAAAAGGACTAGTAACAGCCATATATTGTTATAAAGAATGCAACATTCGTTAAATACATTTATTTTTCCATTTATTTTAATTTCTACAGAAAATACATAAGGGAAACGTGTACAGTCTTTAGACCATGAAGTTACAGCTGATCATGACTGGGTGTGCTTGTTTTACAAACCAGCATGTCCTGAGTTTCCATAAGTGGTATTAGGCAACATTAACTGCCAGGTTTGCTGTACAGTCTGAGCGGATTGCCAAACCTATGTCCCGCCCATCTCTGGGACAAACCGGCTTGCAAAACAAGCACACTTTCTTTCTCTAAGGCCTTTGATGATGTCAATGACGTATTGGACTGATGACTTCATAAAAAGACTCCCAGATTAACCAAAGACACTGGACTAGTTAGATTCACATCAGATGACTGTCTTCAAATGCATGTTCTCTGATTGGACCGTTTTTATAACAGGTAATGCCATGGATACCAAGCTTTATGTAGGCCAAGCTGTAGAAATCTTATTAGTAAAAACTCTTGTTCTGTTCAACATCTGGACGTCAAAAACTCATTTTGAAATTTAAAAAAAAACAAAAGAGAATGAGTTCCCCAAAAATATTTGAATCGCATAAATATCAAGTCTCTTGTTTTTCATTAGAAGCATAATTAAACTGAAAAGAGATGGCACTTCGATGGCAGTCTCCCAGTTCCTACCTGCACTTTATCCCTAACCACCACTCATGCACTTTATCCCTAACCACCACTCATGCATGTTTGCCGCCATACTCAAAGGCAGGTTGCACTGTAACTGAAAGTGTGTGTGTTTGTGTGCGTGCGTTGCTGCAATCTCATAATTGATCATCTGCATTTAATAGAATTAAGGGTTTTTAAATGTTGATTAGTAACACACGGGTAAAAAACATGAAATCAATGTGCCACATACACTGAAGCTGCACAGTGGGATGGAATCACCACCAATGAATATAGCTAGTAGTAAAAACCTAAAATTAAAGTACACATGGCCACAATACAAAATATTTTTCAAAGATTCCAACGAATATCAAAAATCTATCAAGTTTCCTTTCCTCTCCCGTTCGTTCCCTGCCCCACAAACAAAAACCAAAGCAAAGTCCTGCATTAGGAAAATAATCATGTACTGCTGCTGCATTCGAGCCTAGAGGATCTCCTTGTGAAGTCTGTTGTGTGGTGGTGTATTACAGGAAGGGGCCAGCAGGGGGCAGTCTGCTGGCCTGGGCTATGACTGGGGCACTGGAGGGCCACAGTCTGGATTAAAGGGACAGGCTCATCCCGATATCAGCCTGGAGGTGCTGCTGTGGCATAAGGAGGAAGAGGGTGAGAGGTCAGGGTGGGGGACAGGCCAGAGGTGGCGTTGTGCTGGTTCAGTCTCCCTAAAATCTCAGGTGAGGAGGGGAGACAGAGAGAGAGAGGGGTCTTACAAGCAGTCATACAGGCAACCCATTCTCAACCTCCTGAACAAAGTCACTGCAGTCACAGTGAGCATGGTTCATTCTCCACCGGGCCAACCGCCTCCTCAACAACTCCTTCTCCTCTTCATCACCTCTCTCCCTGCTCTCCTCATCCTCTTCCTTCTCATGCAGAGTGGGATGGCCCTCCTCCACAAACTGGCTGAGAAGAAGTGGGGGGCGGTCCCAGTCTGAGCTGCCCTCCTCAGCTGGAACTAGGGGAGAGGAAGAGGAGGAGGGAGAGGGGGAGCGGTACGGCCCTCCATTCAGCCCCAGTGCCTCCCTCAGGACCTCGGCCCCAGCCTCTCTCAGCAAGAGAGCAGGGGTGGCCAGGGTGGTCAGGTAGATGGCTGAGGTTGATTGGTCCGTTGATGACACCAGGGCGTGGTCTCTTCCTCCTCTCCCCTCCCCGGGAATTACGTTGCTGCGGGGCCCGTTCGGCTGGTGGTTGAAGTTGCCGAGCAATGTGAACATCCTGTCCACGGTCCCGCCAAAGTTGTCCCAGTCCTCCAGGCTGACGTTGAAGTTGAGTTTGAGATCGTAGGCGTGCTCGTCAAGTCTGTACAAGGGTTCAAGTTCTGACCAGTCCATTCCCGTTCCCCCCACAGTGGGCACTTCGGACGGGGCCACTCTGGCCTCATGGACCCTATCCCTCCCAGCCTTCCCAAATCTGTCCTCTGATGAGACAAAAGCACACAGATAAAAACAGTGTCATCCACAGTAAACCTCTGGCACCTGTTATGTCTGTATCTCTTCTCGTCAGCGCCACGTGAATGGGTTGATGCTGTGATATTCACATCAGGCAACTATAGAGATAAATCATGAAACACACAAGCCATATGTACAGCAGAGTACCAGAAAGAGACATTATAAGAGATCATATGAAACGTAATACGGAGAAAAGTCAACCAATAGACAGAGATGATAAGATGATTAAGGCAGATGTGTTGGGCGGTGGGGGTGGATGCCGCCCTCTACTGGTGAGAAACAGTAGGACGGGGTGAGATGTGAGCAGAGCAGATCGGAAAAACATCCATGCAGACAGACAGGAGAGTGAGAAAGACATGGTTATTAACTAGAACTAGCAGAGATCAGCATGCAAGCCTGGACGAAGCCAGAGTTGAAAAAACTACAGAGAAGGAAGAAAGGAAAGAGAGGAAGAAAAGCTCAGTTAGAGGTGACTGGTGGCATCGTGAGGACCAGATGGGATGTCCAAACTCACAGTGATTTGGAGGTGGGCTTCTTCACTTTTGGCCACTTTCTGCGTTGAAACTGCCTGATGCACAAGCGACAATAAGACAGACTGTTACCCAGCCCATTCAAGCAGAGGAAAATAAGCCCTCAACCCTCTCCCAACCTCAGTCAGAAGCAGTGCAGAGACAGTCAAGCATTCGTAGTGTACCCCCCAGGTTAGAAAAGTGCCCAGTCCCCCAAACCAGCTGTCATGCAAAGATGCAGAGGAAAGCAAGAGAAACTGCACACAACACCAAAAACACCCTCGCCCCACACGTACAGTGCATTCGGAAAGTATTCAGACCCCTTGACTTTTTCCACATTACAGCCTTATTCTAAAATGTATTAAATTGTTTTTTTTCCCCCCTCATCAATCTACACACAATACCCCATAATGACAAAACCGGTTTTTAGAATTTTTTGCTACAAAAGAAAAAAGGAAATATCACATTTACATAAGTATTCAGACCCTTTACTCAGTACTTTGTTGAAGCACCTTGGGTAGCGATTACAGCCTCGAGTCTTCGTGGGTATGAAGTGAAAATCTTGGCACACCTGTATTTGGGGAGTTTCTCTCATTCTTTTCTGCAGATCCTCTCAAGCTCTGTCTGGTTGGATGGGGAGCGTCCCTGCACAGCTATTGTCAGGTCTCTCCAGAGTTGTTTGATCAGGTTCAAGTCCGGGCTCTGGCTGGGCCACACAACGACATTCAGAGAGCCTTGTCGTGAAGCCACTCCTGCGTTGTCGTGGCTGTGTGCTTAGGGTCATTGTCCTGTTGGAATGGGAACCTTCGCCACAGTCTGAGGTCCTGAGTGCTCTGGAGCTGGTTTTCATCAAGGATCTCTGTACTTTTCTCCATTCATCTTTCCCTTGATCCTGACTAGTCTTCCAGTCTCTGCTGCTGAAAAACATCCCCACAGCATGATGCTGCCACCACCATGCTTCACCATAGGGATGATGCCAGGTTTCCTCCAGACGTGACGCTTGGCATTCAGGCCAAAGAGTTCCATCTTGGTTTCATCAGACCAGAGACCAGAGAATGTTGTTTCTCATGGTCTGTGCCTTCAGTCTGACCACTCTACCATAAAGACTTGATTGGTGGAGTGCTGCAGAGATGGTTGCCCCTCTGGAAGGTTCTCCTATATCCACAGAGGAACTCTAGAGCTCTGTCAGAGTGACCATCAGGTTCTTGGTCACCTCCCTGACAAAGGCCCATCTCCCACAATTGCTCTGTTGGGCCGGTGGCCAGCTCCAGGATGAGTCTTGGTGGTTCCAAAGTTCTTCCATTTAAGAATGATGGCCACTGTGTTTTTGGGGACCTTCAATGCTGCAAAAAATGTTTGGTACCCTTCCCCAGATCTGTGCCTCAACACAATCCTGTCCCAGAGCTCTACGGACAATTCCTTTGACCTCATGGCGTGGTTTTTGCTCTGACGTGCACTGTCAACTGTGGGACCTTATATAGACAGGTGTGTGCATTTCCAAATCATGTCCAATCAATTGAATTCACCACAGGTGCTCCAATCAAGTTGTGGAAACATCTCAAGGATGGTTATTGGAAACAGGATGCACCTGAGCTCAATTTCGAGTCTCAAATCAAAGGTTCTGAATACTTATGTAAATAAGGTATTTCTGGTTTTTATTATGAATACATTTGCAAAAAAATTCTGAAAGCCTGTTTTTGCTTTGTCGTTATAGGGTATTGTGTGTAGATGTTTTATTTAATCCATTTTAGGATAAGGCTGTAACTTAACAAAAAGTTAAAAAAGGGAACGGATATTTTCCAACTGCACTGTATGTATTCTCTAAGTGTTGTGTATTTTGTTGATGTATTCTAGACCAAGCATGTGTACCATCTTTTAGGAATATTTATATGCATCTTATATAGTACTAATACCTAATAAATCGTTAAGTGCTGAGTGGTGTTCAAGTCAATGAGTAAAGATACCTGTATTCATCAAAGCTGCTTCGCTCTTTACCTCCTGAAGAAGAGACAATAGCAGTGGTTAGAAAACATATGAACAGATTCCTATCAATGAAGGCACAGAGACCTCGTTAAGAGAGGCTTTTAAACGCTTTAGGAAGAGCAGTCGTTTTAAAGCCAAAATGTTATCTGAAATTCAAATAAATACAAGAAAGTAGAAAAAAAGTCAACTGAATTGACTGAATTTCAACTGAATTGACCTTAATTAAAAGGAACAAAACACATTCCAAAGGGAGAGGCTGTAACTGTTTAAAATGCAGTTAAAGAACTGATACATGAGAAGTAATGCAAGAACAGAAATCCAGGCATGACTTGGGTCTGGTGGTGAGGATGATGGTGATGAGGATGCCAAACAGAGATCATTCGTCTGTAGTCACAACCCACAACAACCTGGCATAGTGTGTGTGTGTGTGTGTGTGTGTGTGTGTGTGTGTGTGTGTGTGTGTGTGTGTGTGTGTGTGTGTGTGTGTGTGTGTGTGTGTGTGTGTGTGTGTGTGTGTGTGTGTGTGTGTGTGTGTGTGTTACAGGAACTCACCCAGTTCCAGGTTGCGGGTGCGGGGGTTGCACTGCTTGTGGCCCTTGCAGCTGCGGAGCTCCATGAGTTGAACGTGGAGCTGGTTTAGGACGGTTCGGTCCAGCGTGTTCACAGCATTCATCAGCTACACGGAAAGAGAGAGAGAGTAAGTCCGGGTGGGTGAGAGAGTGTCCGGATGAGAGAGAGAGAGTGTCTGGGTGAGAGAGAGAGAGAGAGTCCAGGTGGGTGAGAGAGATGAATAGTACTGGTATTCATACTGGCTGTACTTGTCTAACGTCTCTTATATAATAGCTGATTTTCACTTTGCTATCTTGAAACAGGGCAACATGCTACGCGCTGGGCGCAGACGTCAATTCAATGTCTATTCCACATTGGTTCAACGTCATTTTATTGAAATGACGTGGAAACAACGTTGATTCAACCACTTTGCCCCCAGTGGGTAGTGAATGTTAGAAGGCATCTTTACAGAGGAGAGCTTGCGGTGAGGATTTGAGTACTGACCTGGTAGGGATCCGTGTTGAGGTCAAAGTACTCCAGGAAGCCAGTAGCAAACTCGCAGAAGAGGAAGTTGTGTGTCTCGTTGATGGTCCTCAGACACCAGTAGGTGTTGTTGTTGGCACTGGTGCAGGCACAGAACGGACCCACTGCAGACAGAGAATAGTCAATAATGCTAGTGTGAGTATGTGTGTTTGTGGGTGTGTGTGTAGTCTCTTACTTGTCCAGAAGGGGGCGGTCTGCCAGTGCTGGTTATCGTGGGTGAAGCAGGTGAGACCAGGCATGCTACAGGTGTCGTTGTTCCTCAGACGTTTCAGCAGCTTCCGCATCTTCTTCCTCCTCTTCTGCTCCTTCAGCAACCACGCCTTCTTATCCTGACCCTTCCTGATGACGTCACGCACACATAGAAATACACACATCACACAGTGGCACAATGACACATTCAAATACACACTGTAGATATGCAATCATTACACAGGCAGAAGCACACAAACCGTATATCTCCCTTTCTTATACACAAACCCACCCCCCTACCTGAATGGGTGAATGCCACCTCCTTTGTGCCTGAGCTTACTCTTGTACTTAGACTTGTAGCTGAAACACAGACAGATATTTACATAATTAGTCTTTATGACCATGGAGTAAACCTCTTCAAGTCTGGAAGACAGCCGTTATCTTCACTGTAAGTGCATCTAATGCTGGCGTTTAGTATGTGGAAGGATATCGGTAATAAAACTATGGATTTCTAAGAGGTTGTTTGGTCCTTACATGTAGTGGTTGCAGTCACACTCCTCTGGGCGGGCTTTCTTCAGGTGACCCCTAACCTCTCTTAGGTTCTTGATCTTTGTTTGCAGGGTCTCAATCTGACAGAGATGCAGGGCATTAGATAGAGGAATATCACAACAATGAGGGCTTCTGTAGCTCCGCTGGTAGAGCATGGCGCTTGCAATGCCAGGAGTTGGATTCCTGGGACCACCGGTATGTAAAATGTATGCAGACATAACTGTACATCGTTTGGAATAAAGTGTCTGCTGAATGGCATATGCAAAACATTAGGTACACATGCTCCTCCCATGACTGACTGACCAGGTGAAAGCTATGATCCCTTATTGATGTCACCTGTTAAATCCATTTCAATCAGTATAGCTGAAGGGGAGCAGACCGGTTAAAGAAGGATTTGTAAGACAATTGAGACATGGATTGTGTATGTGTGCATTCAGAGGGTGAATGGGCAAGACAAAAGATTTAAGTGCCTTTGAACGGGGCCAGGTGCACCGGTTTGTCTCAAGAACTGCAACACTGCTGGGTTTTTCCACACTCAACAGTTTCCCGTGTGTATCAAGAATGGTCCACCACCCAATGGACATCCAGCCAACTTGAAATAACTGTGGGAAGCATTGGAGTCAACATGGGCCAGCATCCCTGTGGAGCTCTTTCGACACCTTATATAGAGTTCATGACTTGACGAATTGAGGGTGTTCTCAGGGAAAAAGGGGATGCCAATCAATATTAGGAAGATTAGGACGGTGTTGCTAATGTTTTGTGCCCTCAGTGGATTACAACTCAGAGTGACATTCAACACAGGAACTGAATCTGAGTATGTATATAGCAGGCTATATTCAACTAATTAATAATTACACAATCATTGATGCTGTCTATAATTGTCATCGATTTCATTGTCAGTTATTGATTGTCATGACACAATCACTGTGACCACTGAAGATCAACTGCATTGAGGAATAAAACATCAGTTATGTGAGTGGCTGAGAAGACTCACCTCGTGATCGATGTGGAGTTTGTGGTCCTTCCAGGCCTGCAGGGACTTATAGATCCCTGTATCACACTTCACTGTGTCATTGGCCAGAATAGAGCACCTGAGGACAGGATACACACTGAGCATTTAGCCTAATCAATAACTAACACAACAACACACTCAACATGTAGTACTAACACACTACAAACAAACCCACCCATCCACATTGAACATCCACACACTCCCTGACCTGTGTGTGACTTTGATTCCAGAAGATACAATAGCTAGACTGTTGCTGCTAGTCCTGGGGGTGACGGTGACAGTGACCCCCATGCCACTGAAGTCGTCCTCAGAGTCGTCGCGTGGGGTCCTGGCCCCAGCCTGGCTGAGGTTCCTGGGGGCCGGTACAGGCTGGTAGCCATCCTCCAAGTCTACAGCATACAGGTCCCCTCCTATCTCCATCTCCACAGAGCGGGAGTAACGGTTACGGGCGTAGCTCTTGATGGCTTTCATCTCTGTCAGGAGGAGGGCAGGGTGAGTTAGTGGAGGGATTGCTACAGTCAGTATATAAACCCTATCAGGCCCTATGATACTCATTAAAGGTGAAATATGTAGAAATCACTCCGCCATTTACTGGTTGACAAAATTCTATCATGTTCACCTAATTTCAGTTTATGTGACAAACCAAGCAATGTATAGTGTACAGTAGAGGTATTCAAATCTTACCCTACAAGGTCCGGAGCCTGCTGGCTTTCTGTTCTACCTTATAATTAATTGTACACACCTGGTGTCCCAGGTCTAAATCAGTCCCTGATTAGAGGGGGAAAATGAAACCACAGTGGAACTGGCTTTGAGGTCCAGATTTTTATTTGAGGGGTGTAGAGAATCATTGAACTATATACACTACCGTTCAAAAGTTTGGGGTCACGTAGAAATTTCCTTGTTTTTGAAAGGAAAGCAAATTTTTTGTCCATTAAAATAACATCAAATTGATCAGAAATACAGTGTAGACATTGTTAATGTTGTAAATTCCTATTGTAGCTGGAAACGGCAGGTTTTTTTTATGGAATATCTACATAGTTGTACAGAGGACCATTATCAGCAACCATCACTCCTGTGACAAATCAGAACAACAGTTTTCAGCTGTGCTAACATAATTACAAAAAGGTTTTCTAATGATCAATTAGCCTTTTAAAATGATAAACTTGTACTAGCTAACGTGCCATTGGAACACAGGAGTGATGGTTGCTGATAATGGGCCTCTGTACGCCTATGTAGATTTTCCATAAAAAATCAGCAGTTTCCAGCTACAATAGTCATTTACAACATTAACAATGTCTACACTGTATTTCTGATCAATTTAATGTTATTTTAATGGACATAAAATGTGCTTTTCTTTTAAAAACATGGACATTTCTAAGTGACCCCAAACTTTTGAACAGTAGTGTGTGTATATATATATATATATATATATATATATATATATATATATATTTTTTTTTAATAACTAAACACGCATTGTATTTTTAGCTGTTTGAAGCTGGTGTGCAAAACAGAAAGTAAAAAGATGCAAAAGCTAAACTTAACCACAGAAATCATAGAAATAGGGAACATAGAACAGACCTGCTACTTATCAGATTTGCTTTCAAGTAGAATGACAGATTACATTTTCATGTGAATTTGGCCGGGTCGCCCACAAAGTTACACAACCTTTCAATAATGACTCTGGGTGAAGGTATTATTGTCTCCACTAGGTGACGCCCACATTCCACATCAGTGACAAGAAGTGAGACTGCGTTCATGCAAGGTTGGTTAGATTACTCGTTGGATATTACTGCATTGTCGAAACTAGAAGCACAAGCATTTCGCTACACTCGCATTAACATCTGCTAACCATGTGTATGTGACAAATAAAATGTGATTTGATTTGATTTGGTTGAGTGAGTGAGGAACATTTTGTAAAGCAGAATTCTGTTTGTGTGACAAGAGTGTTTGTGTATGTAACACATTCTTTCCACTCCACTTACTCTTCTTGGAGAGCAGCTTCTTCTTGTTCAAGGTGCTGAGTCTGAAGCTGGGGTACTGGTCACAGTTACAGCCACCGTGCTCTGTGTTGCGCTCCGCCTCGCGCTGGGGGTAGTACTTGGACTTGATGTTGGCAGGGCCATCCTTCCGGGCTGCCGACATGCTGGCCATGCCCTTGCACTTATACAGCCTCATCTTTCCTGTGGCATCCTCCAAACACTGCCACTTCTGCAGGGAGACAGAGGAGAGGGGGACAGAAGTTAACGCTGAGAGAAACCTATAGTGTGTCTTTACACACACACACCGTGCTCCTCGAGGTGAAATTACTTGCAGGTGGAAACAAGCGACGCTAAGTAGCCTCAAATTAACGTCCATTCGCCCATCTGTGATGTTGTTTCACCTGCAATTAACAGGTGATGATGACAAACCATGGCACGGCAGAGAGGAGAGGACCTGTATTTGACAAGATGCTAGTCTCTTCCTCTTCTCATATCTGCTCCCACACCGTCCCATTCGTTCATAATGAACAGGCAGTTACAGTACAGTAGTGTACACAAACAGAGTACCGAGCAGGGCCGCTGCAACTCCGTCTCAATCTAATTATGATACAGAGTCTGTTGACACTTTCTCTGTCAGTGGTTACTTGTGAAATTACAGAGAGAGCTTTCTAATTAACATACTTGATGTCAGATGGGGAAAAAAAGAGTAGACGTGTCAAAGAGGAAATCCAGCAGGATCCAAGAGAGAATAAGAGAGCCGCTGACAGTGAGAAATGACTTTCTACTCCAGAAGAGACAGGAACAAAAAGAAGTGAGAGTGGGGGAGATTGATAGGTTGGATACAGAGACCCCTCAGGAACTTCTGTTCAATGGTCAACGTTGTTAAGATAGATCTAAGAGCTTGAAATTGCAGGTGTGTTTGATCTGACAGCTAAAGAACTGTCACACACACTCCCCCAATGTCTGTCATTAGCGAGGTGGGGGGGGGGGGGGGGGGGGGGGTGTTCATGTGTGTGTGTCCTGGGGGGCATAGCTATGGCAACAGACCTGACTCAAAGCCTAATCACCTGAAACACAGCTCTTCAGTTTCAAAGCTTGGTCCTCCTGTCTGTCTGTCATTGGGGACAGAGAGTGATAAAAGCACCTGTCTATCCTGTCTACACCCACTGAGAAACCAACCTGCAGGGTATATTCTCCGCTCCTTCCCTATACCTCTCCAAAAGAACAAATCCCAGCAGCTCACTATCTCTCTACACCAGCAGGTGATCAAGAAGATACAGAGCCATTTTAAATAGAATCTCAGACATACCAATTAACTGATACTTAACGAGGTGAAATGCCAAGAAGAGATGGATGATTGGAAGTGACTTACAGTGCATTCGGAAAGTATTCAGACCCCTTGACTTTGTCCAAATGTTGTTACATTACAGCCTTATTCTAAAATGGATAAAAAATATTTAAAAAATCCCTCATCAATCTTTCTCCTATTCTTCTCTGCAGATCCTCTCAAGCTCTGTCAGGTTGGATGGGGAGCGTCACTGTACAGCTATTTTCAGTTCTCTCCAGAGATGTTCAAATCGGGTTCAAGTCTGGGCTCTGGCTGGGTCACTGAAGGACATTCAGGGACTTGTTCAGAAGCTTCTCCTGCGTTGTCTTGGCTGTGTGCTTAAGGTTGTTGTCCTGTTGGAAGGTGAACCTTTGCCCCAGTCTGAGGTCCTGAGCGCTCTGGAGCAGGTTTTCATCAAGGATCTCTCTGTACTTTGCGCCGTTCATCTTTCCCTCGATCCTGACTAGTCTCCCAGTCCCTGCCGCTTAAAAACATCCCCACAGCATGATGCTGTCACCACCATGCTTCACCGTTAGGGATGGTGCCAGGTTTCTTCCAGATGTGACGCTTGGCATTCAGGCCAAAGAGTTCAATCTTGGTTTCATCAGACCAGAGAATCTTGTTTCTCATGTTTAGAGAGTCCTTTAGGTGCTTTTTGGCAAACTCCAAGCGGGTTGTCATATGACTTTTACTGAAGAGTGGCTTCCGTCTGGCCACTCTACCATAAAGGCCTGATTGGTGGTGCTGCAGAGATGGTTGTCCTTCTGGAAGGTTCTCCTATCTCCACAGGGGAACTCTGGAGCTCCTTCAGAGTGACCATCGGGTTTTTGGTTACCTCCCTGACCAAGGCCCTTTTCCCCCAATTGCTCAGTTTGGCCGGGCAGCCAGCTCTAGCAAGAGTCTTGATGGCTCCAAACTTCTTCCATTTAAGAATGATGGAGGCCACTGTGTTCTTGGGGACCTTCAATGCTGCAGAAATGTTTTGTTACCCTTCTCCAGATCTGTGCCTTGACACAATCCTGTCTCGGAGCTTTACGGACAATTCCTTCAACCTCATGGCTTGGTTTTTGCTCTGACCTGCACTGTCAACTGTGGGACCTTATATAGACAGGTGTGTGCCTTTCCAAATCATGTACAATCAATTGAATTTACCACTGGTGGACTCCAATCAAGGATGATCAATGGAATCAGGATGCACCTGAGCTCTCATAGCAATGGGTCTGAATACTTATGTAAATAAGGTATTTCTGTTTTTTATCTTTAATACATTTGCAAACATTTCTAAAAAACAGTTTTCACTTTGTCATTATGGGGTATTGTATGTAGATTGATGAGGAGTATTTATTTACTTAATCCATTTTATAATAAGGCTGTAACGTAACAAAATATGGAAAAAGTCAAGGGGTCTGAATACTTTCCGAATGCACTGTGTCAACTGTCAAGAGTCTTCATATGTCTTAAGTGTCTTCAGTCTAGAGTGTTATGCTTGTGGATCTGTGAGTCTGAGTGTGTGTGTTACTGGGAATTTGACTGTTAATTCAAGTGTGACCATATAATGTGTGTGTGTGCTGGCTGCCTACCTGTCCCAGCTGTTGGCAGGGTGTCTGGTACTCTGCTCTCTGGCACAAGTCCTTGACCCGCTGGTACTTAGGCAGGAAGTTCTCCTCCTGGGCCACATCCTTCCCTGGAGGCGCATCACGTATGTGGAGCAGCTTCCTGTGAAAACACACACACACACACAGTTATGGAACTATACTGAACAAAAATATAAACGCACCATGTAAAGTGTTGGTCCCATGTTTCATGAGCTGAAATATAAAAGACAGCAGAAATCCCATACGCACAAAAAGCATATTTCTCTCAAATGTTGTGCACAAATTTGTTTACGTCCCTGTTAGTGAGCATTTCTCCTTTGCCAAGATAATCCACCCACCTGATAGGTGTGGCATTTCAAGAAGCTGATTAAACAGCATTGTCATTACACAGGTGCACCTTGTGCTGGGGACAATGAAACGCCACAAAATGTAGTTTTGTTACAAAACACAATGCCACAGATGTCTCAAGTTTGGAGGGAGCATGTAATTGGCTTGCTGACTGAATGAATGTCCACCAGAGCTGTTGACAGATAATTTTATGTTAATTTCTAATGCTAATTTAATTTCTAATGTTCATTTCATTTTAATGTTCATTTCATCACAGTGCATGTCAGAGCAAAAACAAATTCATGAGGTCAAAGGAAGTGTCCGTAGAGCTCCGAGACAGGATTGTGTCGAGGCACAGATCTGGGGAAGGGTACCAAAACATTTATGCAGTATTGAAGGTCCCAAAGAACACAGTGGCCTCCATCCTTCTTCAATGGATTACGTTTGGAACTACCAAGACCCTTCCTAGAGCTGGCCGCCCGGCCAAACAAGCAATTGGGAGAGAAGGGCCTTGGTCAGGGAGGTGACCAAGAACCCGATGGTTACTCAGAGCTCCAGAGTTCCTCTGTAGAGATGGGAGAACCTTCCAGAAGGACAACCTTTGCAGCACTCCACCAATCAGGCCTTTATGGTAGAGGGGCCAGACTGAAGCCACTCTCAGACCATGATTCTCTGGTCTGATCAAACCAAGGTTGAACTCTTTGGCCTGAATGCCAAGCGTCACGTTTGGAGGAAACCTGGCATCATCCCTATTGTGAAGCATGGTGGTGGCAGCATCATGCTGTGGGAATGTTTTTCAGAGGCAGGGACTGGGAGACCAGTCAGGATCGAGGGAAAGATGAACTGAGCAAAGTACAGAGAGATCCTTGATGAAAACCTGCTCCAGAGCACTCAGGACCTCAGACTGGGGCGAAGGTTCCCCTTCCAACTGGAGAACGACCCTAAGCACACAGCTAAGACAGCGCAGGAGTGGCTTTGGGACAAGTCTCTGAATGCCCTTGAGTGGCCCAGCCAGAGCCCGGACTTGAACCCGATCGAACATCTTTGGAGAGAACTGTAAATAGCTGTGCAGCGACGCTCCCCATCTAACCTGACAGAGCTTGAGAGGATCTGCAGAGAAGAATGGGAGAAACTCCCCAAATACAGGTGTGCCAAGCTTGTAGTGTCATACCCAAAAAGACTCGAGGCTGTAATCGCTGCCAAAGGTGCTTCAACAAAGTACTAAGTAAAGGGTCTGAATACTTGTGTAAATGTGATACTTTCCGTTTTTTTTATTTTATACATTGCAAACATTTATACATATTGCAAACATTTCCAAAAACCTGTTTTTGCTTTGTCATTATGGGATATTGTGTGTATATTGATGAGGAAAAAATATACATTTAATCAATTTTAGAATGGCTGAAATGTAAAAAAATGTGGGAAAAGTCAAGGGGTCTGAATACTTTCCGAATGCACTGTACGAATGCACTGTACGAGGGTGTTTTTTTGGTGTTGTGTGCAGTTTCTCTTGCTTTCCTCTGCATCTTTGCATGACAGCTGGTTTGGGGGACTGGGCACTTTTCTAACCTGGGGGGTACACTGTACGTATGCTTGACTGTCTCTGCAGTGCTTCTGACTGAGTTTGGGAGAGGGTTGAGGGCTTATTTTCCTCTGCTTGAATGGGCTGGGTAACAGTCTGTCTTATTGTCACTTGTGCATCAGGCAGTTTCAACGCAGAAAGTGGCCAAAAGTGAAGAAGCCCATGGGGGGAAAAAAGTATTGAATCCATTTCAGAATAAGGCTGTAATGTAACAACATTTGGAAAAAGTCAAAGGTTCTGAATACTTTCCGAATGCACTGTACGTCCAACCGGCCTAACAACCGCAGACCGTGTGTAACCACGCCAGCCAGGACCTCCACATCCGGCTTCTTCACCTGCGGTATCATCTGAGGCCAGCCACCTGGACAGCTGATGAAACTGTGGGTTTGCACAACCGAAGAGTTTCTGCACAAACTGTCAGAAACCGTCTCAGGGAAGCTCATCTGTGTGCTCATCGTCCTCACCAGGGTCTTGACCTGACTGCAGTTCAGCATCGTAACCAACTTCAGTGGGCAAGTGCTCACCTACGATGGCTTCAGGCATGCTGGAGAAGTGTGCTCTTCACGGATTAATCCTGGTTTCAGCGTGTATGGCGTAGTGTGGGCGAGCAGATTGCTGATGTCAACATTGTGAACAGAGTGCCCTATGGTGGTGCTGGGATTATGGTATGGGCAGGCATAAGGTACGGACAACGAAACACATTTTATCGATGGCAATTTGAATGCACAGAGATACCATGACAAGATCCTGAGGCCATTGTTGTGCCATTCATCCGCCACCACCACCTCATGTTTCAGCATGATAATGCACAGCCCCATGTCGCAAGGATCTGTACACAATTCCTGGAAGCTGAACATGTTACAGTTCTTCTATGGCCTGCATATATCCAGCAACTATTGAAGATGAGTGGGACAACATTCCACAGGCCACAATCAACAGCCTGATCAACTCCATGTGAAGGAGATGTGTCGCGCTGCATGAGGCAAATGGTGGTCACACCAGATACTGACTGGTTTTCTGACCAAGCCCCTAGCTTTTTTTTAAGGTATCTGTGACCAACAGATGCATATCTGTATTCCCAGTGAAATCCATAGATTAGGGCCTAATGAATGTATTACAATTGACTGATTTCCTTATATGAACTGGAACTCAGTAAAATCATTGAAATTGTTGCATGTTGCATTTATATTTTTTCAGTGTATATTCACTAGGTTGTTACTGGACGGTCCTAGATGCTAATTAGTCATGACAATATTCTGTAAACCGCAGCTTTGCCTGATTTGGTTTGATATCAAGTATCAGTAGGGTAATATTAAAGGCAAGAAACTCATTAAATAATGAGGCATTGAGACTTCCCTATTCCATACCCTATTACACACAGATGGATGTAACCAGATGACTTAATTGGTACACAGAGACATTAAAATAAACTGCAGTATGGTTATTTAAAACAGTGACATTATTACTTGTGACTCACCCTCTCTCCACCAGGAATGAGTCTCTCCACACCTTCCCCTTCTTGTTCACCTGGAACCTGAGAATCATGAGGGAAAGGACAAATCGATCAGCCATCTCCTTCATTGACCAGGTTCTACATTCAGAACGCAATGTAACGCTTGAGGAAATGAGAATTCCTTCACTCTGTAGAGCAGAAGCCTCCAGTGATTACAAAATGCAACAGGTTGGAAGGGAGATCAAAACCAGCCCTGGGTCAAATTATCTCAAATGAAAATCTATTGATACCACACTTCAGGTGTTCTTTAGGAAAAGGATGGGGGAAAAGAAAGTGATCGAATGTAGAAGAAAAGAAAGTGTGTGGAATAAATTGGTCTCTTGTCCGGGTGCTCTGACCTTCTTCTGGCCGGGTGTTCAGATATGAGTTATCGATCCATCGGCCCCCGCACTGCTCCCTCCCTCTCCCTCCCTTGCCCTTTCTTTCTTTCTCCATCTCTCTTCTTTCATTGCCTTTTCTCTCGGTCTCCATCTCTTTCTTATCTCTGTGAGGGGTATTGGCATCACAGCCAGCAGCAGTGACCCAGCACAGGTCTGCTCTCCTCCATCCCACCCAGTCTCTTGTCCTCCTCTCTTCCAAAAACCCATCCCCACAGCCCCACATCAGGCCAGCGAGCCTCCCAGCCTCCTCTGCCTGCCAGACAATTTAACAGGCTGGCGAGTCCATCTCTCCCTGATTGCAGCTGCAGAGCTGGAAGAGAGAATAGAGAATCCCTCAACACACACACACACACACACACACACACACACACACACTCACTCACTCACTCACTCACTCACTCACTCACTCACTCACTCACTCACTCACTCACTCACTCACTCACTCACTCACTCACTCACTCACTCACTCACTCACTCACTCACTCACTCACTCACTCACTCACTCACTCACTCACTCACTCACACACACACACACACACACACACACACACACACACACACACACACACACACACAATCATCCGCTGGTGAAAGACCTTCACTCGATGGCGTTGGCAGGGAAGCTCCTGTAGTTATTACCACAGGTCCCTGTTGACACATCTTGGAAGAATGGAGAAGGATTATTTCATATTTTCTTTGATTCTTTTTCATTAACGAAAGCAATATCCAAGCTGGGCAGGAGGAAAAGGTGTCGCTGGGATGTGGATGTAATCTCAACGGATGCCATGGTAACCTGGCAGGCCGAGCCAGGTCCAATGATTGGTGCGGTGCCACAGTTTTGAGGAAAACTCATTGGTCAAACCCAGGTGTTAGATTTGGCTCTTGTGCAGTGATTTTAGTAGAGCAGGAACCCTGAGGGAACTCACACCTGTCAGTGGCCTGTGCCAATGTATGACTCACAATAATATAAATCACCTAGAGGATATATAGCTACTTCTATCAGTGATCTATGGCCTGCCAACATACAGAATACAGATATTATATGAGTGTGCCATAAAATATCCATGGGCAGGATGTTTCCCTACCCTTTTGGCTCCATATCCCACCTGTTGACTGGTCTCTCTATGTCCAGCAGCTTGAGGATGGACTTGCCGTCCATGTCAGGAGGGACGTCCATGCCAGCGATGTCCAGGATGGTGGGTGCCAGGTCAATGTTCAGAACCATGTGAGGGTTGCTATGGAGAAGCAGGGAGAGATAAGGGGATAAAGGTCGTTACCAGGCATCGTCAGATGGTATCTGGTCAGTTAAAGTCAGCTGATAAGAGAGAGGGAGAAAGGGGTCTGTGTGGAGAGAGAGACAGAGACAGAGAGAGAGAGAGACAGAGCGAGAGAGAGTAGAGGAGGCAATGGATGATGACAGATCATAACCTTGTGAAGCTGACAAATAACTGCTCCAGAGATCTAGGCAGGAGGGAATATGACCCTCAGGACAGAGAGAGGAAAGGAAGCAGGGGGGGGGGGGGGGGGTATTTAAGGGTATTTAACCCTTAAGGCGCCAAACCCGAACGAGTGTGCTTGCATACTCCCTCAAAAGGCAGCTTGGAAAGGGGAAAAAAAGCGGCAATAGTGTTTGTCCATTTTGAGACACTGTTTTCCTCAAAAAAGTCAGAATTAATCTAAGATAACTCAAGAAATCTGTCATTAATTCAGCATTTTTTTCAGAGGAGATCTTAGTCAAGCAATTTTACATCTAACTCAGCTGTTTGGTGCAGTATTTCTCAATAAGAAAATGTGCATGAAAAAGAGTTGTCTCTCGTTGAATGACAACAAAGACGTCATTGAAGAATCCCTACTGTTGACCAATCACTGATGAAGGGGAGTAGACTTCAGCTACTGACTTTGGCTTGCCTCTAGAAAAATGTACGTGTGCCCGAGCAGCAGAAAAACACAGTTACAGAAGTCCAAAATGAACAAAAACATCACAAAATGTTTCGGCTGGGTAGCATGCGGACGCCTTTAGGCCCTCTCCCCCCTCCCTAAATCTTCCCCCCACTCCATCCACTTTTTCACTAACTGAGAAATCCCATGATCTCCTCGTGAAACGGCTTTTGCTGTCGTAATCTGCTTTTCCAGGGAACAGAGTGCAGAGACACCCTGCCAGTGGTAAACAACACTAATGCCCAAAACCTTGTGTCAGACTAAGGGTAGGAGAGAAAATGAGAGGAGAGAAGGGGAGAGGAGAGGAGAGGAAGGAGAGCCAGAGGATTGGAGAGAGGTGGGTCCAGGTTGAAGCTGGGGTAGGGTGATGACATAGAGCAGGAGCACAGAGGGACATGGGTAATGGTCTGAGTGACCTGTCCTCTGGCTCTACAGGACTTAGCACAGAGTGGTGATGATAAACCGACTATCTAAATCAGAGGTGTCGAATCCGTTTGATTAAAAAATATACTTTAAAATGACTAAAACCAAATGTAAACTGTGTAGAAACGATAATGAACCTACGTTGACAGTTTCTTGACCGTGTCCAGCTTATTAATAATCACCCAAATGAAAGCTAGACAGTCAAGGATCATAGAAAATAAAAACGATGGATAGAGAACTATTTTTTGCTAATTTTGACAGCAAGAAAATATAACCAATTTTGAGCACGGCCATCCGGACCTCGTTGAAGACTGAATGGCAAAATGAGTTTGACACCCCTGATCTAAATCATCCAAGCTGGATCAGTACTGGGTCTGGAGAAACAAATGAGATCTGTCTCGGTCCGTCTGTCTCGGTCCGTCTGTCTCGGTCCGTCTGTGTCTGTCTGTCTGTCTGTCGGTATGTCTCTGTCGGTATGTCTCTGTCGGTCGGTTTGTCAGTCTGTCTGTCTCTATTGGTTGGTCTGTCTGTCTATATTGCTTGGTCTGTCTGTCTATATCGGTTGGTCTGTCTGTCTCTATTGGTCTGTCTGTCTGTCTGTCTGTCTGTCTGTCTGTCTGTCTGTCTGTCTGTCTGTCTGTCTGTCTGTCTGTCTGTGTGTCAGTCGGTCGTCTCTGTCTCTGACGGACTGTCTGTCTCTATCGATCTGTCTGTCTCTATCGATCTGTCTGTCTATTGATCTGTCTGTCTCTATCGGTCTGTCTGTCTGTCTGTCTGTCTGTCTGTCTGTCTGTCTGTCTGTCTGTCTGTCTGTCTGTCTGTGTTGGTCGGTCTGCCTCTGTCAGTCAGTCTGTCTGTCTGTCCGTCTCTGTCGGTCAGTCTCTGTCGGTCCGTCTCTGTTGGTCTGTCTGTCTGTCTCTGTCGGTCTCTGTCAGTCCGTCTTTGTCAGTCTGTCTCTGGCGGTCTGTCTCTGGCAGTCTGTCTGTCTCTGTCAGTCTGTCTGTCTGTCTCTGTCGGTCTGTTTGTCTGTCTCTATCGGTGTGTCTGTCTGTCTGTCTCTATCGGTCTGTCTGTCTTTGTCTGTCTGACTGTCTGTATGTCTGTCTCTGTTGGTCTGTCTGTCTGTCTCTGTCGGTCGGTCTGTCTGTCTGTTTGTCTGTCTCTGTCGGTCTGTCTGTCTGTCTGTCGATCCGTCGGTCTGTCTCTGTCGGTCGGTCTGTCTATCTCTGTCAGTCTGTCTGTCGGTCTATCTGTCTCTATCGGTCTGTCTGTCTCTATTCGTCTGTCTGTCTATCGGTTTGTCTGTCTGTCTGTCTGTCTCTGTAGGTCTGTCTGTCTGTTTCTGTCGACCTGTCTGTCTGTCTCTGTCAGTCGGTCGGTCTCCGTCGGTCAGTCGGTCTGTCTTTCTCTGTCGGTCAGTCTGTCTATTTCTGTTGGTCGGTCTGCTGTGTTTCTGTCTATCTGTCTCTGTCGGTCGGTTTGTCTGTCGGTCTATCTGTCGGTCGGTCGGTCTGTCTGTCTGTCTGTCTCTGTCTGTCTGTCTTTCTGTCTGTCTCTGTTGGTCAGTTTGTCTGTCTGTCTCTGTTGGTCAGTCGGTTTGTATGTCTCTGTCGGTCGGTTTGTCTGTCGGTCTGTCTGTCTGTCTGTCTGTCTGTCTGTCTGTCTGTCTGTCTGTCTGTCTGTCTGTCTGTCTGTCTGTCTGTCTGTCTGTCTGTCTGTCTCTGTCTGTCTCTGTCTTTCTGTCTGTCTCTGTTGGTCAGTTTGTCTGTCTGTCTCTGTTGGTCGATCTGTATGTATGTCTCTGTTGGTCGGTCTGTATGTATGTCTCTGTCGGTCAGTCTATCTGTCTCTGTCGGTCGGTCTATCTGTCTCTGTCGGTCGGTCTATCTGTCTCTGTCGGTCGGTCTATCTGTCTCTGTCGGTCGGTCTATCTGTCTCTGTCGGTCGGTCTGTATGTCTCTGTCGGTCGGTCTATCTGTCTCTGTCGGTCGGTCTATCTGTCTCTGTCGGTCGGTCTGTATGTCTCTGTTGGTCGTTCTGTATGTATGTCTCTGTCGGTCCGTCTGTCTCTATCGGTCTGTCTGTCTCTATCGGTCTGTCTGTCTCTATCGGTCTGTCTGTCTCTGTCTGTCTGTCTGTCTGTCTGTCTGTCTGTCTGTCTGTCTGTCTGTCTGTCTGTCTGTCGGTCTGTCTGTGTTGGTCGGTCTGCCTCTGTCAGTCAGTCTGTCTGTCCGTCTCTGTGGGTCAGTCTCTGTCGGTCCGTCTCTGTTGGTCTGTCTCTGTCGGTCTGTCTCTCTCTGTTGGTCTGGCTCTCTCTGTTGGTCTGTCTGTCTGTCTCTGTCGGTCTCTGTCAGTCTGTCTTTGTCAGTCTGTCTCTGGCGGTCTGTCTCTGGCGGTCTATCTGTCTCTGTCGGTCGGTCTATCTGTCTCTGTCGGTCGGTCTATCTGTCTCTGTCGGTCGGTCTGTATGTCTCTGTCGGTCGGTCTATCTGTCTCTGTCGGTCGGTCTATCTGTCTCTGTCGGTCGGTCTGTATGTCTCTGTTGGTCGTTCTGTATGTATGTCTCTGTCGGTCCGTCTGTCTCTATCGGTCTGTCTGTCTCTATCGGTCTGTCTGTCTCTATCGGTCTGTCTGTCTCTGTCTGTCTGTCTGTCTGTCTGTCTGTCTGTCTGTCTGTCTGTCTGTCTGTCTGTCTGTCTGTCTGTCTGTCTGTCGGTCTGTCTGTGTTGGTCGGTCTGCCTCTGTCAGTCAGTCTGTCTGTCCGTCTCTGTCGGTCAGTCTCTGTCGGTCCGTCTCTGTTGGTCTGTCTCTGTCGGTCTGTCTCTCTCTGTTGGTCTGGCTCTCTCTGTTGGTCTGTCTGTCTGTCTCTGTCGGTCTCTGTCAGTCTGTCTTTGTCAGTCTGTCTCTGGCGGTCTGTCTCTGGCGGTCTGTCTGTCTCTGTCAGTCTGTCTGTCTGTCTCTGTCGGTCTGTTTGTCTGTCTCTATCTGTGTGTCTGTCTGTCTCTCTATCGGTCTGTCTGTCTTTGTCTGTCTGACTGTCTGTATGTCTGTCTCTGTTGGTCTGTCTGTCTGTCTGTCTGTCTGTCTCTGTCGGTCTGTCTCTGTCGGTCGGTCTGTCTGTCTGTTTGTCTGTCTCTGTCGGTCTGTCTGTCTGTCGATCCGTCGGTCTGTCTCTGTCGGTCGGTCGGTCTGTCTATCTCTGTCAGTCTGTCTGTCGGTCTATCTGTCTCTATCGGTCTGTCTGTCTCTATTCGTCTGTCTGTCTATCGGTTTGTCTGTCTGTCTGTCTGTCTCTGTAGGTCTGTCTGTCTGTTTCTGTCGACCTGTCTGTCTGTCTCTGTCAGTCGGTCGGTCTCCGTCGGTCAGTCGGTCTGTCTTTCTCTGTCGGTCAGTCTGTCTATTTCTGTTGGTCGGTCTGCTGTGTTTCTGTCTATCTGTCTCTGTCGGTCGGTTTGTCTGTCGGTCTATCTGTCGGTCGGTCGGTCTGTCTGTCTGTCTGTCTCTGTCTGTCTGTCTTTCTGTCTGTCTCTGTTGGTCAGTTTGTCTGTCTGTCTCTGTTGGTCAGTCGGTTTGTATGTCTCTGTCGGTCGGTCTGTATGTCTCTGTTGGTCGATCTGTATGTATGTCTCTGTTGGTCGGTCTGTATGTATGTCTCTGTCGGTCGGTCTATCTGTCTCTGTCGGTCGGTCTATCTGTCTCTGTCGGTCGGTCTATCTGTCTCTGTCGGTCGGTCTATCTGTCTCTGTCGGTCGGTCTGTATGTCTCTGTCGGTCGGTCTATCTGTCTCTGTCGGTCGGTCTATCTGTCTCTGTCGGTCGGTCTATCTGTCTCTGTCGGTCGGTCTGTATGTCTCTGTTGGTCGGTCTGTATGTATGTCTCTGTCGGTCCGTCTGTCTCTATCGGTCTGTCTGTCTGTCTCTATCGGTCTGTCTGTCTGTCTGTCTGTCTGTCTGTCTGTCTGTCTGTCTGTCTGTCTGTCTGTCTGTCTGTCTGTCTGTCTGTGTTGGTCGGTCTGCCTCTGTCAGTCAGTCTGTCTGTCTGTCCGTCTCTGTCGGTCAGTCTCTGTCGGTCCGTCTCTGTTGGTCTGTCTCTCTCTGTTGGTCTGGCTCTCTCTGTTGGTCTGTCTGTCTGTCTCTGTCGGTCTCTGTCAGTCTGTCTTTGTCAGTCTGTCTCTGGCGGTCTGTCTCTGGCGGTCTGTCTGTCTCTGTCAGTCTGTCTGTCTGTCTCTGTCGGTCTGTTTGTCAGTCTCTATCGGTGTGTCTGTCTGTCTGTCTGTCTCTATCGGTCTGTCTGTCTTTGTCTGTCTGACTGTCTGTATGTCTGTCTCTGTTGGTCTGTCTGTCTGTCTGTCTCTGTCGGTCTGTCTCTGTCGGTCGGTCTGTGTGTCTGTTTGTCTGTCTCTGTCGGTCTGTCTGTCTGTCGATCCGTCGGTCTGTCTCTGTCGGTCGGTCTGTCTATCTCTGTCAGTCTGTCTGTCGGTCTATCTGTCTCTATCGGTCTGTCTGTCTCTATTCGTCTGTCTGTCTATCGGTTTGTCTGTCTGTCTGTCTGTCTCTGTAGGTCTGTCTGTCTGTTTCTGTCGACCTGTCTGTCTGTCTTTGTCAGTCGGTCGGTCTCCGTCGGTCAGTCGGTCTGTCTTTCTCTGTCGGTCAGTCTGTCTATTTCTGTTGGTCGGTCTGCTGTGTTTCTGTCTATCTGTCTCTGTCGGTCGGTTTGTCTGTCGGTCTATCTGTCGGTCGGTCGGTCTGTCTGTCTGTCTGTCTGTCTCTGTCTGTCTGTCTGTCTGTCTTTCTGTCTGTCTCTGTTGGTCAGTTTGTCTGTCTGTCTCTGTTGGTCAGTCGGTTTGTATGTCTCTGTCGGTCAGTCTATCTGTCTCTGTCGGTCGGTCTGTATGTCTCTGTTGGTCGATCTGTATGTATGTCTCTGTTGGTCGGTCTGTATGTATGTCTCTGTCGGTCGGTCTATCTGTCTCTGTCGGTCGGTCTATCTGTCTCTGTCGGTCGGTCTATCTGTCTCTGTCGGTCGGTCTATCTGTCTCTGTCGGTCGGTCTGTATGTCTCTGTCGGTCGGTCTATCTGTCTCTGTCGGTCGGTCTATCTGTCTCTGTCGGTCGGTCTGTATGTCTCTGTCGGTCCGTCTGTCTCTGTCGGTCTATCTGTGTCTGTCGGTCGGTCTGTATGTCTCTGTTGGTCGGTCTGTATGTATGTCTCTGTCGGTCCGTCTGTCTCTGTCGGGTCTGTCTGTCGGTCTCTGTCGGTCAGTCGGTTGGACTGTCTCTGTCTGTCTGTCTGTCTGTCTGTCTGTCTGTCTGTCTGTCTGTCTGTCTGTCTGTCTGTCTGTCTGTCTGTCTGTCTGTCTGTCTGTCTCTTTCGGTTTGTCTGTCTGTCTCTGTCGGTCGGTCTCTGTCCGTCTGTCTGTCTGTCTGTCTCTGTCAGTCTCTGTCTGTCTGTTGATCGGGTCTTTGTCTTTTTGTCTGTCGGTCAGTCTCTGTCTGTCTGTTGGTCTCTGTCGGTCTCTGTCTGTCAGTCTCTGTCTGTCGCTGTCTGTCTGTCGGTCGGTCGGTCAGTCTCTGTCTGTCTGTCAGTCTCTGTCTGTCGGTCTTTCAGTGATCTTATGGAGTCATAAGGGGGGTAGATCAGCTATATAGAGGATTCAGAGGATTTGTATTTATACATTTGACTTAATATATGTATGGATGTAAGGTTCAGTCCCACAGGGGTTAAGTCATCCACTGTAGCCATCCGAGTAAAGATAATACAGCCATACCACACACTCACCCCCACCTCACACACACTTACATGGCTCCTGCCTCCACGTTGGGCCCTCGGATGTAGAAGGGAACTCGGATGTCAAACTCATAGGGCATGGACTTGCCCTTGACCAGTCCAAACTGACCAACGTGGTAGCCATGGTCAGCTGTGTAGATGATATACGTGTTGTCCAGTTCTCCAGTCTCAGCCAACATGTTATACACCTAGAACACAGAGCAGATATCTTCCAAACCTGTCTCAATAAACAATGGGGTGTGTGTGTATCCTCTTCTAGGGCCATGGAAAGGTACAGATGAAAAAGACATTGAAGGAATGATATATAACATATATGTCAGTTAGCAGACGCTTTTATCCAAAGTGACTTACAGTCATGCGTGCATACATTGTAGTATGGGTGGCCCCGGGAATCGAACTCACTATCCTGGTGTTGCAAGCGCCATGCTCTACCAACTGAGCCATACAGGATCCCTTGGAGGGGTGCAGGTAGGGGGCGCTCTAAGCTCACCTTCTCCACGCTGTCATCCACAGAGAGCAGGGTCTGCAGCCTCTTCCTCTGTAGCATGTTGGTGAACTCCATGTGGATGGGCTTCATAGCCCCAGTGTAACGCATGATCCAGTGCTTGTCTGGGTTCGGAGCATAGTTGTAGCTGGGAGTGCTGAGAGAAGAGACCGGGGAAGTGTTCAGAGAAGTTAAGTGTCATCGTATTGACATTGACAAAGTGTCTTTGAAAAGTTTTTGACTTCGTACCCCTTGAGTTTTAATTAAGCTTTAGGTGCTTAAAGAGTAGCCTACCATGAGTGGCACAAAGTCTCTGCCATAATTAACTATTGTCCCAAGCACAGCATTAAAGGGTCATGGATGCCAGGTAGGCAATTCCATTGTTCTGATTGTTGATGTGTTAATAAAGAAAGCTTACAGTGCTTTCGGAAAAGTATTCAGACCCCATGAATTTCTCCACATTTTGTTATGTTACAGCCTTATTCTAAATTTTTTATTTTTTATTTTCTCAATCTACACACAATACCCCATAATGACAAAGCAAAAAATGTTTTTTAGACATTTTTGCAAATGTAAAAAAAGAAAAACTGAAATAGTACATTTACATACAGTACCAGTCAAAAGTTTTAGAACACCCGCTCTCTCAAGGGTTTTTCTTTATTTGTACAATTTTCTACATTGTAGAATAATAGTGAAGACATCAAAACTATGAAATAACACATATGGAATCATGTAGTAACCAAAAAAGTGTTTAACAAATCAAAATAGATTTTATATTTGAGATTCTTCAAATAGCCACCCTTTGCCTTGATGACAGCTTTGCATACTCTTGGCATTCTCTCAACCAGCTTCATGAGGGAGTCACCTGGAATGCATTTCAATTAACAGGGGTGCCTTCTTAAAAGTTAATTTGTGGAATTTCTTTCCTTCTTAATGCGTTTGAGCCAATCAGTTGTGTTGTGACAAGGTAGGGGTTGTATACAGAAGATAGCCCTCAAGGCAAAGTGTGGCTATTTGAAGAATCTCAAATATAAAATATCTCCCTGTACATTGCACACAGTCTGTCCATGGCTACCACTAGCTCTGTGGTTTGGCTAAGCAGCTTTGATAGCTGGGTCAATCCACTAATTTGCTACCTTTTGAGAAGTTTAACTTGGTCAAAAAGAAAACGTTTGATTTCACCTAATTTGAACATTGTCATAAAGAGCAAATGTGCAACAATCCTATGTTCCATCTCAAGTGACAAATAAAGTAACAAGGTTGACTGTAAGAGGGATTGAAGGGGAATTGAAGGGGAATTGAAGGGGAATTGAAGGGGAATTGAAGCTTGTTGTGTGCAACAGGGAGTGGCAATTAAATGCAAGCTTCACAAGAACAAATGAAATTGTTAAAACATTTCTAGCCTGTCTATCTGTGGGTAACAGGGTTGACGTGTTATGCTCGACCAGCTCAGTTTTCACCATAAAACACCAGAAAATGGCCCAAATTAAATAATGTATATAATTAATAGAATTGTTTTACCTTTTTTTGCAAAAAGTTCTAAAAAACGGTTTTCGCTTTGTCATTATGGGTTATTGTGTGTATATTGATAAGTAAAAAAATGAATGTAATCCATTTTAGAATAAGGCTGTAACGTAACAAAATGTGGGAAAAATCAAGGAGTCTAAATACTTTTAGAATGCACTCTATATTGTACAGAAGACAAATGTTTACAGTGAAAAATGTCTATACATGCATGGCTGCTTTGGGGTAAAAATATGGTTAGCTGGGAATGTGTGTGTGTGTGCCTGTGTGAGCCAGGAGAGTAATTCTATAATATATCAGGACAGTGGGAGGATGGGGATGTATTCTAAGACAGGACTGCTCTGTGTAATTGGGGCTGGTGGCTGGTCATTGGTTTAATTAAAAAAAACTGGCTTGCCTTTTGGCACACAGAGAGATGAGGCTCCTGTGAGTTGTGCAGAGGGAGGATGTTGTGTGTGTGTGTGATTAATGACTAGGAGCAAAGACATTCATTACTTTGCCCTGCGCATTCACACACACACGCACGCACGCACACATACACACACACACACACACACACACACACACACGCACGCACGCACGCACGCACGCACACACACACGCACACACGCACACACAGCAGAAAACGACAAGGCGAGGGATATCACCACCATCTGAATTATCTCTAGAAAACAAATGGCTCTTATCATGTGATTGAGTTGCTCCCCTCCACTTTCAACGGTTCTCTCATCTCACCCTGCCTCCCTATCCCTGTTGCTTTCTCTCTCTTTTCTTTCTCTCCCTGTATTTTGCACACAGACTGTCCATGGCTACCACTAGCTCTGTGCTGTGCCTTTGATAGCTGGGTCGATCCACTAATTCGCTACCTTTTGAGAAGTTTAACTTGCTCAAAAAGAAAACGTTTGATTTCACCTAATTTGAACATTGTCATAAAGAGCAAATGTACAACAATCCTATGTTCCATCTCAAGTGACAAATAAAGTAACAAGGTTGACTGTAAGAGGGATTGAAGGGGAATTGAAGGGGAATTGAAGCTTGTTGTGTGCAACAGGGAGTGGCAATTAAATGCAAGCTTCACAAAAACAAATGAAATTGTTAAAACATTTCTAGCCTGTCTATCTGTGGGTAACAGGTTTGATGTGTTATGCTCGACCAGCTCAGTTTTCACCGTAAAACACCAGAAAATGGCCCAAAAGTATAGAACCAACTCACCTGTTTTTACACTATGATTTGACTATTAGATGTTCAATCTTTCTTTTGAAAGAAAATATAAAAAAAAAAAAATACTTTAACCATATTAAAATGAGAGTGTAGTTCACGTAACAGGGTTGACCTTAATATGAGGGACAGACTTAAATGAAACACTAATCACATTAAATAAATCATCTTCAGAAATGACTTTGTCAAAGCAACAAAATAACTAGGGCTTTACAATGATTGTGAAACTTGGAGAAAGTTTTTGGGAAAAAGAAAGTGGGTTAAAATCTTCCTAGAACTGACACAGGGTGGGCGGAGGGACAGCCAAAATGCAGAATTTTAGCACTTTAGCAAGCCTTTTCATATTCAAAATCAGATTTATTGAATTCTCCATGTGGCCTATATTAATTAAAGGGCACTTAATTTAACATAACCTTTTAAAATCCAATATTGGTGCAGAATTTCTACTTAAAATATAAAAGGGACACAAAAGGCATTTATTTTGTGGAAAGACCCAGCTGTGAGTGTGGGCAAGCTGTGCAACACAGTTAGAATGGATCAGCTGCATTTGTTTATCTCCGGTTTAGAGTAAAATGTCCTCTCTAAACTCTAGATTTCCCTCCCTTCCACTCTCCTTTTCTCTCTCTCCTTCACCATGCAGGGTCTCCACTTTATTGGACAATGTGTAATCCGTTCAATTCTCGCAGGTCTCTCTCACGTCTAAGACTCCCAGCTGCTTCTAAACCACTAAGCTATCTCCACTTAAAAGGGGAGAAAAAAATCTGATTGTTGGGGTCAGGGACAATCACCACTGGGTCTCAAAGGCAATCAACCGTTTTTCCTCTCCCCCACACAGAACAACTTCCAATAACCGAGTGGAAGTCGGAATTGCACAGAGGATGGAAAAGCGAGGAATTTCATGGTTGGAGATTGGAGGCGATAGGGGGCATAGAGGGCTTGTGACACCATGGCTTGATGGAAGCTACAGGGGAAGGTGAGTGGAGGAGGTGCAAATAGAAGGGGGATTTGATTTGACTACGTAGGGGGCAAAAAGGTCTTTGATGGAGGGAGGAAGTGAGGGGGAGTGGTTAAGAGGAGGTTTCCATGGTGCAGGGAGGTAATTACTGGGAGGAAAATGATGCTAGCTTTGTAGCTAAGCAGGGCTAACTGAACAGGGGCACAGAGGAATTTGACATGGTGGATTATTGGGGTAACTATAGGGAGGCCAAGGGTGTTCTGATGAATTCATGAAAGTCAAGGAGGGGTTCTTTGAAGGGGTTCTTAGGGTTGAGCAAACAGTCTGGACCACAGGGACAGAACACAAGGTGTTACAGGAGAGAGCAGAGTTGGTGTGAAAAATCCCTGTGAGTTAGAGAGAGCCCAAACTAAAAACGTAGTCCTGTAAAAAGTGAAAAGTTCCTCAGAGAGCGGTAAAGGGGAGAACAGGCCGTCAGCGTGATTGAAACAGAGAAAATAAAAGCCCTCTACAGAGGAGACAGCAAGAGTACTGAGGCAATTAAAAAATAAACACCACCACATAAAATAACACTCCACTAAGCAAGCCAGAGTGGCATTAGAGCGGGCTCAGCTGACACTCCAACTAATGGGTTTGTACTGTTAGAGGGGACAGATGAGAGGAACACTAGGCTCTGGAGTGAGAGGTCCTATCAGGACTATATCAGGACTATAAAGACCATCAGAGGGAGAGAGAGAGAGGGGTACTTATGAAACTGTGATTAAAAGAACGTCAGGACATTTAAAGCCATTAGGACAAGAATAATCCATTCTTGGATCTGTACAGGTTATATGGACCGCTGCTTGCTTGTTGTTCCCTGCTCATCACGACCACGGACTAACAACAACCTGCCAAACACTCAATGATCTTTCTCTTTACTTTCTCTCTTTGTCACCATTTATCTTATATCCCTATTGTTTTCCTCATTCCTTTCGCTCACCTTCTCTCTCCCCCCGTTTCTTTCTTTCTATCCATCACCTCACTCTGTTTCCCCCTTCCTTTTTTCCAGTCTCTTCTCCACCCTCCCATCGTTCCTCTCTCTCTCCCTTGCATTAGCCTGATGAAGCCCCCTGACTGTTTATCCGTTATGTATCGGAGGGCATGCCTGTTTGTTTTGTCCTACATGCAGTGTAGACGTGACTTTCTACAGGAAGCAGGAATCAGCCATCACCTCTCCCCTTCTCCCCCTCCTCTCCCAGCCCGTTCCACCCTCCACCCATCACAGTGTAATCTCCCAGCAGGCCCAGTCAGGGACCGACAGGCAGTGAAATCAGCCAGTGCCATCTCTGACAGTGTACATGATATGTGCATCACTGCCTTCATTTACCATCAGCCCAGAGCTACAGAGGGAAGGCCACAGAGGGTGAGAGGAGGAGATGAGGGGAAAAGTTTGCCATTATCAGAGAGAGAGCGAGCGAGAGAGATAGCAGGGAACAGGGTGCACCTGAGGGGTGAGGGAGAGGGTGAGTAGGTGCGAGAAAGCAGCCTCCCATCCCAGCTACAGGCTTTCAGGGGTCAAATTACAACAGCGACACATGCCAACAGGCTGTGTAGTGTAGTGTTGTGTCCAGGCAGGGCTGTTGGATACAGCTCTCTACAGTGTGCCCAGTTCAGATGCAGCACTGCTGGGTGCCTCAGACACGATACAGCGATCACAGCCACTACAAGCTGATTGTGCCTCATGGGATGCCTCTAAATCTAAAGCACAGAGCAGTGATACAATGTGTGTTGATGTGTGCATTCGTGTGTGTTTGTTTGTATGCTTGTGTTTCAGTGTTAAATAAAGTGAACAAGTATTTGTTCAGAGGCAGGAGAGAGAGCCCACAGAGCGCACGCGCACGCGCACACACACACACACACACACACACACACACACACACACACACACACACACACACACACACACACACACACACAACACACACACACACACACACACACACACACAACCCAGCATGGCTGGGAATGGCACCGACAAGCCCTGATGGATATGCCTGCAATGAGAGTACTGCTGTGTGCAAAGATGGAGGGAGGGTGTAGAAAACCCTTACAGTTGCCCATGAGTACTTCTCAGGGCCCTCTCTTACCCTCTCTCAGAGACACAACTTTAAGAAACGTTATTACCCCGAAGAGAGTTGAGGTACTGGGGGGGATGGGCTTTCTATTGTTCACAGACACTCTGCCCCCCCAACGTTCACACCCCTGCTCCTGGAACACTCGGTTGCTAGGGCCAACCGGAATCACATGACCTAGTCAGCCAGTCAGAGGCTCTACCTGGAAGCAGCAAAAACGCCTCTGCCTCTCAGCTCTTTAGTGGTTTCCAGCAGGGCAGGTTGAGACGACCTCTAAAAAAACTCCTGTCCTTCACCTCAACTCACATCTTGACCCCAACCGTGTGTTAGTGCGTCACTGACCATAAAACCACTTCCACAGCTACTAGTCTCCTCTTCCTGTTTGCCGTTTGTGGTAATAAAATGTGGATTGTATCTTAACCGCGACGCCGGGACAGTTGAACCTATATCTAAACTGGCATCTCTATCGGAGTCCGCTCTTTTTCAGAGGGAAAGAGGGAAGGGGAGAGGGAAAGAGAGAGCGGGAGAGAGTGAGTGAGAGAATGAGAGAGAATACAGTGCTCACTGGAGCCAATAACTGCTTTCCCTTGAAGATCCGGAGAAAAGGAGAGAACTGAAAATACTGCTTTCTCTTGGAATCATATATATTTCTCGACATTACTCATTGACGCAAGATACCTTGTTTTATACCCGATAGCCTCACATTTAAGCCGCCATTCCATGAAAACATCACTGCATAAAACGTTAATGTTATTGCTTTTGGAAGTGGAGGAGTCAGAATGATGTTGTTCGCTTACACAGTAAAGTCACTTCATTGTTCGTGCATCTGTGCAAGCTTGCACGTGCGTTCCAGACACTCACATGTGCTGGGATGCGTTGGGGAAGGCAGTGCTGTACTGCGGTGCTGAGTCTTCCGGCCCGTGTGGGGCAGCGTGGCTCATCACCATCATCACTGGCCGGTGTGGGTATATCCTCTTAGAGGAACGGAAGTAGTTGATGCTGTCCTCTGTGATGAGATCCGTAAAGTAGTCCTGCAAGAAGATGAAATATTGATTTAACATCCTCACAACGAAAGGGGACATCAGTAAATACACTTTCCACAAAGGTCTGTTTATCAGCTGGACTCTCTTAAACAGATTCTTGCGAGTCACCACATGCTAGCTCTCTCAGTAACCGAAAGATTGCTGGATCGATTCCCCGAGCTGACAAGGTAAAAATCTGTCTTTCTGCTCCGTTAACCCACTGTTCCCCGGGGCACCGAAGACGTGGATGTCAATTAAGGCGGCCCTTGGCACCTCTGATTCAGAGGGGTTGGGTTAAATGCGGAAGACACATTTCAGTTGAACGCATTCAGTTGTACAACTGACCTGGTATCCCCCTTTCCCTTTCCTTTCCTTTCCTTTCCAGGACAATGTTTCATCCAACACTTCAGATGGGTAACTAACATACTATTGCAGGAAATAGCCTCTTCAGAGAGGTCTCTTCCTCGATTAATACATGAGAACGGAGACTGAAGGAATGACAAGGAGAAGGTTCCAGATGGTGCTCTGAGAACAAGCCAAGGGGAATATGCAGTCAGTGTTCCACACTCCTCTTTTCCTCTCCTCCTCCTGCCCCTACTCTCTTACCCCCTCTCTGAGCCAGTGGCCATGAGGGATGGAGATAGAGCCTTTAGTGAACAGGTTGTGTACATCTGCAGGGCAGTGTACCTGCTCCTCCCCTCCATCCCTCTCTACTGTGGGAGGAACCCATTCCTGGAAAGAGTTGGCAGGCACCACTAGAACTAAACTGGGGCCAGGTGTTGTGCTGGACAGGCTATGGGGAAACAGGACAGATACATATTTCTATGCCGTTGGGAAACATGTTGAGAGAAGATGCAGTGGGTAAATGTAGGTAAATGAAGAATGGGTCATCGTTGATGGCTGATGTAAGATCTGAACCCTAGACTATATCGTGCACACAGCCATAGGCAGAGCACAGCACCAGAGAAGTAACACACACACACACACACACAGATATTATACAGACCTTAGGGTACTCGCAGCCGTGTTTCTCTCTGACTCCATTCCTGCACAGGGTGTAGTTGTAGAAGCGGGAGTTCTTGACCAGCCCCACCCACTCCCTCCATCCAGGAGGAATATAGGAACCGTTGTACTCATTCAGGTACTTCCCAAAGAAGCCTGCATGGTGGGCCACAGGACAAAGGCAGAAAAGCCAATTCAATTCACTTAGTTACATCCAATCTAATTGGTTTCATCTACACACTTAATCATTTGCTTTTCTTGTGAAAGGATGGATGGAGGAAGGAGGGATTGGGCAGTGGAGGCTGAAATGTCACTGACACGTACGTCAATACTCATGATTCAGCTGTTGGGGGTGCACTAACAAACCAACAGACGGATCGATGAAAGCATAAGCATGGGAAGTAAAAAGCTCTGGCTGTCCAAGTGCTGCTACTGCTGCTACTGCTGCTTCTGCTGAATTTGGAATGGATAAATGTCAGAGACAAGACTGATCTGCTCCCCTCCAGGTGGATTACCAGGAAGTAGCTGAGGGAGAATACTACATTATTTATTTGACATTTTGCAGGATGAAATCTCTTGAGATGCACCATCTTGTTTTCAAGAAACAAACAATACTTAGTAACAACACTCGTTTCAGGAAACTAGGTGTATGTCGTGCATCACTACTTCACATGAGAACTTTTTTTTAAATCGAAATTCGTTTTTGGGCAGAAATGCCTTCTGGAACATGTGAACTTTCATGTGCCTTAATAACAAACGTCTATGCCATCTGTAAATACGAATCAAATTGTTAAATTACGAGCCTAGTTGGTTTAGCTACAGAAAAAGCCAGCAACCTTCCCGCTAGCCATGATTGGATGAGATAATGAGTGGGCTGGACATGCCGAGAGATGGTTGGGATTGGTCTGTCATGTAGCACTCTTCTGTCTATAACATGAGCTGGTCAGTATGTGTAGGTAATCCTTTCTAACACTGCTTTTATGAAAGATATCACGTAGTAGAACTGCATAAGTGTTGCTCTCCACTATGCAAGTAACCATTTCAATAGAATGTTCATGATGTCACTGCGACAACTGTCGATAGGCGTAGCTGGTAAATTCTCCCTGGTTACCTGCTCCGATTCCAGAGCACTCTCATCTGAGTGTGCCAGAGAGCAGAATAACAGCCGAATTTACGAACGCTCAACACCCGTTGAATATGGCTGGTGTCAGTAAACATTAGCAAAAAAACTTCATTAAATTGTTGCCAGCAGCACAGTTGCAGTCACCAACGCTCTGGATAACATGAAAACAGCCTAACCAGCTCTGTTAGGGCAAGTAAAATGGTCAGAGTGAGGTGTTCTCTCATTTGTGTCTGGAAGTAGCTAGCAAGCTAGCCAACGTTAGCCTGTTAGCTTGGGTGCTTGACTGCTGTTGATAGGTCAGATCAACGCTCAGATCAACCCTACTCCTCGGCCAGAGTGTCCAGTGTGCGCTCTGAACGCTCCAAGAGTGAGAAAGTTAGACGTCCAAATATCATGCCCCCCAAAAAATGCTAATCTTTCCTGTTATTGGTAATGGTGAGAGGTTAGCATGTCTCGGGGGTATATTTGTCACTCGTCATTATTCACGATTCATTCAGGATGATCCATAATCATGGTAGCATCCACATGAATGTAGAAGTGTGGGGACTATGAACAAAAAGTGCTGTAATTTCTAAACGGTTCACCAGATATGGATGAAAATACCCTCAAATTAAAGCTGACAGTCTGCACTTTAACCTCATAGTCATTGTATCATTTCAAATCCAAGTTGCTGAAGTACATAACCACTGTCCCAATATTTTTAGAGCTCACTGTATATACATACATAGAGTTTCTCCACATGGTGAGGTTTCTAATAGTTAAAGACACAGACAGTTTGTTCTTAACAGGCCTGTTTTTGCAAAGAGTCTAGGATTGCTGATATAGGATCAGTTTAGCCTTTTAGATCATAATACAAAATCAGCAGTCAGCTAATTCTAAATCAGCAGAGTTACAGTGTAAGCAGCACCACCAACCACACACTACTGGCCCAACCACAGCGCATCCCTCTGGGGGAAGGGACAGTTCTTCAGTGGCTCAACGTGAACACAGAACTGATGGGCTGCCACAAGGCAGGAGTCCTGTGACAAAGCTCGTGTTGGGGAGAGGCAGGGTGCTGTTTGACAGATGCACAGCACAGACACGCTGTAGACAGAAGTGGGTTCCTGTTTCCGTCCGTGGGAACATGGAGGATTTGTAGGGAGTCTGCTTGGAACAGACGCTACAGCATGTCTAGTTGTCACCGAGTGCCATTTTCTTGACTGATTGGAACTCTGTTGAGTTTCTACATTCCTTATTAGGATTTCAAAGAATGCGTGTGGTAATATGATATTGCTACAGTAGTGCAGAGCTTCTCCTTTCATTTTGGAATGAATCACAAAGATTTAACTTCAAATGTTTGTGGAAGGAGCACATAACCACATCATCAAATGAGTGTTTTGAAATTGAGTGCACGTGTGCACATTAAACAATAACGGATCAAATCAAATCAAATCGTATTGGTCACATGCACATGGTTAGCAGATGTTATTGTGAGTGTAGCGAAATGCTTGTGCTACATAAAAAAACTGAACACTGCAAAGTTTCCTAAGGACTAAAAGCGAGGCGACCCTCTCTGTCGGTGCCATATTGATAATGTGTGGTTGTGTGCATGCTTGTGTGTGTTCATTTCCCATAATTCCAGTGATTTCTGGAGGACAGGAAAAAGAGCATATCAGAGCTGGCTCCAGAAATGACTTTTCCTCTGTTATGACTGTGGGCCATGTAGGCCTACCTGATGCAATAGGAACAGAGTGGACGAGACACAGAATGTCAGCGTCTGTGTGGGTGAAACAGTGGAGCCCATCACAGATAATGGCCATCCACTCAGAGAGGCCCGGTGTGCATCCCAAATGGCACCCTATTCCTTTTATACTGTTGACCCGGGCCCATAGGGTAGTAGTGCACTACTGTTGACCCAGGCCCATAGGGTAGTAGTGCACTTTATAGGTAATAGGGTGCTATTTGGGACAGCCCCAGTGTTCTCAGCCCCACTCAGGCTGCTGCCTAGCTAGCACACTCAGCATCAGCAGAGAACAGAACACCAGGCAGTGGAAAACCCATCTAACAGCTTTCACAAGCCCTGACTGAGGGTGTGTAATGTCTAACCTAATTATGACAAATATCTGACTTCTCAATTAAATGAGTGTTTGGCTTAATTGAATAGGAGATACATGCCTTCAGAGAGTTGGGTAGCTTCAGGTGTGTGTGTGTGTGTGTGTGTGTGTGTGTGTGTGTGTGTGTGTGTGTGTGTGTGTGTGTGTGTGTGTGTGTGTGTGTGTGTGTGGTGTGTGTGTGTGTGTGTGTGTGTGTGTGTGTGTGTGTGTGTGTGTGGTGTGTGCCTGTCTGTACGTCTGTGTGTGTGTGTCGCTCTGTACGGACCACTGACCTGTCCTGTAGCCGGTGTTGTTGAGGTACACTCCAAAGGTCCTAGTCTCGTGCTGGGCCTGCCAGGAAGGGGAGGAGCAGTTCTCGTTGTTGGTGTAGGTGTTGTGGTTGTGAACGTACTTCCCCGTCAGCATGGAGGAGCGCGAAGGACAGCACATGGGCGTGGTCACAAAGGCGTTGGAGAAGTGAGTCCCGCCCTGCTCCATGATACGACGGGTCTTATTCATAGCCTGCATGGAGCCTGAGGAGGGACAGAGAGGGAGAGAGAGAAACACACACACACGGGTCAGATCCACTCTGTTCCAGGCAAACATGTAACTAGCAGGAGGTAGCCCACACGCACCACTAAACAATACCATGTCAATAGAGGGAGAATGTCATCTGTTCTGCTAATTACGCGAGTGTGAGAAGGAAGGAGCGAGGAGGGGATATGGGGAGAAGGGCCTCGATGTCTGTCCCTCTCCTGGGAGGATAAAGAGGATTAAACAGACAACACAAAGGAGAGCAGAGGAGAGGCAGGAGAGGAGAGGCAGGAGACAAGAGGAGAGGCAGGAGAAGCAGGAGAAGCAGGAGAGGAGAGACAGGAGAGAAGAGGAGAGGCAGGAGAGGAGAGGAGAGGCAGGAGAGGAGAGGAGAGGCAGGAGAGAAGAGGAGAGGCAGAAGAGGAGAGGAGAGGCAGTAGAGGAGAGGCAGAAGAGAAGAGGAGAGGAGAGAAGAGAAGAGGAGAGGCAGGAGAGGCAGGAGAGGCAGAAGAGAAGAGGAGGCAGGAGAGACAGGAGAGGAATGGCTTCACTAACAGGGGATGGATGGGGTCTGGCTGGCTTCACTAACAGAGGATGGATGGGGGCTGGCTTCACTAACAGAGGATGGATGGGGTCTGGCTGGCTTCACTAACAGGGGATGGATGGGGTCTGGCTGGCTTCACTAACAGGGGATGGATGGGGTCTGGCTGGCTTCACTAACAGAGGATGGATGGGGTCTGGCTGGCTTCACTAACAGGGGATGGATGGGTCTGGCTGGCTTCACTAACAGAGGATGGATGGGGTCTGGCTTCACTAACAGGGGATGGATGGGGGGCTGGCTGGCTTCACTAACAGAGGATGGATGGGGTCTGGCTGGCTTCACTAACAGGGGATGGATGGGTCTGGCTGGCTTCACTAACAGAGGATGGATGGGGTCTGGCTTCACTAACAGGGGATGGATGGGGGGCTGGCTGGCTTCACTAACAGAGGATTGATGGGGGTTGGCTGGCTTCACTAACAGGGGATGGATGGGGGCTGGCTGGCTTCACTAACAGAGGATGGATGGGGGCTGGCTGGCTTCACTAACAGGGGATGGATGGATGGGGGCTGGCTTCACTAACAGGGGATGGATGGGGGCTGGCTGGCTTCACTAACAGGGGATGGATGGGGCTGGCTTCACTAACAGGGGATGGATGGGGGCTGGCTGGCTTCACTAACAGAGGATGGATGGGGGCTGGCTGGCTTCACTAACAGAGGATGGATGGGGGCTGGCTGGCTTCACTAACAGGGGATGGATGGGGGCTGGCTGGCTTCACTAACAGAGGATGGATGGGGGCTGGCTTCACTAACAGGGGATGGATGGGGGCTGGCTTCACTAACAGGGGATGGATGGGGGGCTGGCTGGCTTCACTAACAGAGGATGGATGGGGGCTGGCTTCACTAACAGGGGATGTATGGGGGCTGGCTTCACTAACAGAGGATGGATGGGGGCTGGCTGGCTTCACTAACAGGGGATAGATGGGGGCTGGCTGGCTTCAATAACAGAGGATGGATGGGGGCTGGCTGGCTTCACTAACAGGGGATAGATGGGGGCTGGCTGGCTTCACTAACAGAGGATGGATGGGGGCTGGCTTCACTAACAGGGGATGGATGGGGGCTGGCTTCACTAACAGGGGATGGATGGGGGGCTGGCTGGCTGGCAGAGAGGAGATGCTGAGAGCAATAGGATCCCAGTAAGGATTGACCTGTGAGTTTGGCAGGGAGTCAGCTGACCTCTTTTGTAAAGGGGATTTCAATTCATCCTGGCTTTTCTGAATGAACAGTAAGAAAATGATCCTCTTCCTATTTAGACCTATAGTATGAATGAATCCTCCATATGTGGCTGAGTTTTATGGGCTTTGTGTGTAATGTGTACAGCCAATCCAGTCAAAGGTTCAGGAACACACACACACACACACACACACACACACACACACACACACACACACACACACACACACACACACACACACACACACACACACACACACACACACACACACACACACACACACACACACACACACACACACACACACACACACAACCCCTCACATATAGAGAGAGGAGGGGCCAGGAAGGGCAGGGTGAAGTGTACAGACAGAGGAAGTCCTGAGCTACTTGACCTTTTCACAGACAATCACCAGGCCTTTAACATCCAGACAAAGGTTAAAACACAGGGCTGGCCATTCAGAGAAATATCAACATGGTGTCCTACAGAGGTTCAGACAGGAAGGGGAAAGCTCTCTTTAACATGGGAGATATTTCACAGATAACAAGGCTGTGCGAGTTTCATTCCAAACAGTATATTGTGAAACGCTACATAAGCTTGTACATTTGAAAAAAGCAATATATTGATCAACCATTGGATCCATTGGAGAGCCGCCTAAGTGAGGCAGTACAATAGTTAATTATCCCAAAAATCTGGAGTCTTCAGGGGCCATTTTTGTTCAGGAAGATCCTCTCTTTTTCCACAGGCTTAAGGTAATTGTAAATTGATGTGAAAATGACTTTGACAAGGTGTTCTTCAATCTGCTTTCATCTCTGCCTCTCCATGGCTATTGAGCTGCGTCAGTCATATTTCTGTGCCAAATGAATGGGAGCCACAATGAGAAGATGGATACAGCTGATTGAACTGCATTCATGTGAGATAGGCTGCCTTTCACACTGCAACAACGTGAAAGGAAAAGGGAGGGGAGACTGAAGGAAACAGAGGAGGGAGAGCGATAACTACTATAACTAAAGCTTTTTCCTCAATCTGGGCGGAACGGGACATGTCCATTTTCAGGCACTCGAGGGAACTATGATGCAGTGTGGAGAGAGCTGGAGAGTGGAGAGTGGTTAGTGTTTAGGGAACAGCTGCCTAGTCATAAATGGAGTGCTCTGAAGAGGGACCCGTTGACGGACAAGTATTCACCTGCGAGTCATTACATCACGGTAGAGCCACATGCTCTCCTAGTCCAGGACTCTGTTTGATGCAGAGTTAGCTGCCCAGTAGAAAGCCTGCATATTCAACCATTTAGCACCGGGTGGCCTAGAGCAGAGAGGGTCATTGGCAGAGAGCAGTGGTGGTATCTTCCTGGTCTGGCTGTCATTTCAGGTGATGACATAACAGGGTATACAGTGCATTCGGAAAGTATTCAGAACCCTTGACTTTTTCCACATTTTGTTACTTTACTTCCTTATAATAAAATGTATTAAATAATATTTTTTCCTCATCAATCTACACACAATACCGCATAATGACAAAGCAAAAACAGGGTTTTAGAAATGTTTGCAAATTTGTAAAAAATACAAAACAGAAATACCTTATTTACATAAGTATTCAGACCCTTTGCTATGAGACTCAAAATTGAGCTCAGGTGCATCCTGTTTCCATTGATCATCCTTAAGATGTTTCTACAACTGTGGTAAATTCAATTGATTGGACATGATTTAGAAAGGCACACTCCTGTCTATGTAAGGTCCCACAGTTGACAATGCAGGTCAGAGCAAAAACCAAGCCATGAGGTCAAAGGAATTGTCCGTAGAGCTCAGAGACAGGATTGTGTCGAGGCACAGATCTGGGGAAGGGTACCACAATATTTCTGCAGCATTGAAGGTCCCCAAGAACACAGTGGCCTCCATCATTCTTCAATGGAACACGTTGGGAACCACCAATAATCTTCCTAGAGCTGGCTGGGGGAGAAGGGCCTTGGTCAGGGAGGTGACCAAGAACCCGATGGTCACTTTGACAGAGTTCCAGAGTTTCTCTGTGGAGATGGGAGAACCTTCCAGAAGGGCAACCATCTCAGCAGCACTCTACCAATCCGGTCTTTATGGTAGAGTGGCCAGACGGAAGCCACTCCTCAGTAAAAGGCACATGACAGCCCGCTTTGTAGTTTGTCAAAAAGCACCAAAAGACTCTCAGACCATGAGAAACAAGATTCAATGGTTTGATGAAACCAAGATGGAACTCTTTGGCCTGAATGCCAAGCGTCACGTCTGGAGGAAACCTGGCACCATCCCTACGGTGAAGCATGGTGGTGACAGCATCATGCTGTGGGGATGTTTTTAAGCGGCAGGGACTGGGAGACTAGTCAGAATCGAGGGAAAGATGAATGGAGCAAAGTATAGTGAGATCCTTGATGAAAACCTGCTCCTGACCGCTCAGACTGGGGCGAAGGTTCACCTTCCAACAGGACAACGACCCTAAGCACACAGCCAAGACAATGCAAGAGTGGCTTCGGGACAAGTGTTCTTGAGTAGCCCAGCCAGAGCCCGGACTTGAACCTGATAAAACATCTCTGGAGAGTCCTGAAAATAGCTGTGCAGCGACGTTCCCCATCCAACCTGACAGAGCTTGAGAGGATCTACAGAGAAGAATGGGAGAAACAACCCAAATACAGGTGTGCCAAGCTTGTGCGTCATACCCAAGAAGACTTGAGGCTGTAATCGCTGCCAAAGGTGCTTCAACAATGTACTGAGTAAAGGGTCTGAATACTTATGTAAATGTGATATTTCAGTTATTATTATTTTTATAGACTTGCAAACATTTATAAAAAACTATTTTTGCTTTGTCATTATGGGGTATTGTGTGTAGATTGATGAGGAAATGTTTTTTTTAATACATTTTAGAATAAGGCTGTAACGTAACAAAATGTGGAAAAAGTCAAGGGGTCTGAATACTTTCCGAAGGCACTGTATGTTTATTTTACTTTTTATTTCACCTTTATTTAACCGGGTAGGCTAGTTGAGAACAAGTTCTCATTTGCAACTGCGACTTGGCCAAGATAAAGCATAGCAATTCGAGACATACAACAACACAGAGTTACACATGGAATAAACTAAACATACAGTCAATAATACAGTAGAACAAAAAGAAAACAAAAAGTCTATATACAGTGAGTGCAAATGAAGTAAGATAAGGGAGTTAAGGCAATAAATAGGCCATAGTGGCGAAGTAATTACAACATAGCAATTAAACACTGGAATGGTAGATGTGCAGAAGATGAATGCGCAAGTAGGGATACTGGGGTGCAAAGGAACAAGATAAATAAATAATACAGTATGGGGATGATGTAGGTAGATAGATGGGCTGTTTACAGATGGGCTATGTACAGGTGCAGTGATCTGTGAGCTGCTCTGACAGCTGGTGCTTAAAGCTAGTGAGGGAGATATGAGTCTCCAGCTTCAGAGATTTTTGCAGTTCGTTCCAGTCATTGGCAGCAGAGAACTGGAAGGAAAGACGATCAAAGGAGGAATTGGCTTTGGGGGTGACCAGTGATATATACCTGCTGGAGCGCGTGCAATGAGTGGGTGCTGCTATGGTGACCAGTGAGCTGAGATAAGGCGGGGCTTTACCTAGCAGAGACTTGTAGATAACCTGTAGCCAGTGGGTTTGGCGACGAGTATGAAGCGAGGGCCAACCAACGAGAGCGTACAGGGGGTGGGTAGTGTATGGGGCTTTGGTGACAAAATGGATGGCACTGTGATAGACTGCATCCAATTTGTTGAGTAGAGTGTTTGAGGCTATTTTATAGATGACATCACCGAAGTCGAGGATCGGTAGGATGGTCAGTTTTACGAGGGTATGTTTGGCAGCATGAGTGAAGGATGCTTTGTTGCGATATAGGAAGCCGATTCTAGATTTAATTTTGGATTGGAGATGCCTAATGTGAGTCTGGAAGGAGAGTTTACAGTCTAACCAGACACCTAGGTATTTGTAGTTGTCCACGTATTTTAAGTCAGAGCCGTCCAGAGTAGTGATGCTGGACGGGCGAGCAGGTACGGGCAGTGACCAATTGAATAGCATGCATTTAGTTTTACTTGCGTTTAAGAGCAGTTGGAGGCCACGGAAGGAGAGTTGTATGGCATTGAAGCTCATCTGGAGGTTAGTTAACACAGCGTCCAAAGAGGGGCCAGAAGTATACAAAAGTGCCTGCCCTGTATGGAGTAGAGGCTTTTTTCTAATTTCTTTAGAAACATTTTACCAAGGATTTGAGCTAAAACCCCACTGGTTTCCATTTGGAATTAGTCTCTTTTTCATTCCGTAACAATGAAATTCCTTAAATTTTTCTGGTTGCGGTCAGTTAATCTAGTGAGGCTCAGGGGATGAAATCCTCTAAGTTATGAAGTGAGCTGGTGTGAAGCTTTGTCGTTGTAACTCAGTCTCTCCTAGAGCAGTGAAAATGACTGTGGCGGAAAAATGTTCTATACCCCTCTCTCTCCTACCACCATCTTTCTGTCCCGATGCCAGCCCACCACTGAACACCGCAGACATAGAGACAGAGAGAGGAGTGTTGGGTGTGCGTGCCGAGCCCTCGGCGTACGGGAAGTGATGCATTGTTGGTATAATGGTTGCTGATGTGCCAAAGGGTTCCTTCTCAATGAGAGGTCGTCCCACAGTGTCTAGATTTCCTTTGATAATAACAGCTGCGTAAGAGACTGACAATTTCTCTGTCTGTCTGAGAGAATCTAGAAAGTTGAGCGTGACAGAGAAAGACAGAGAGAGAGAGCTGGAGTCAAGCTCAGCAGCACTCTCTTTCCCCTTTCATTGAAATCTGTGTGTCTGACTATGTCTTACTATATCCCGGTAACACAAAGACTTGTGTGTTAGGATGGGCAAGGAGGTTCTATCTCACAGACTGTCTGCTAATCGTCTGATTTTGTTTGTTACTCACAACCGTCCAGCAGTGTGGCCTCTCTTCCTGCGGTCAATTAAAATGGGTAGCTATAAACAACAGTCATTACAATGAGACAGTTGTTACAACGAGACAGCCATTACAACGAGACAGCCATTACAACGAGACAGCCATTACAACGAGACAGCCATTGCAACGAGACAGCCATTGCAACGAGACAGCCATTGCAACGAGACAGCCATTACAACGAGACAGCCATTACAACGAGACAGCCATTACAATGAGCGGAGTAGGCCTGGAGGAAGGTTGGATTTGTTTATGATGTATTTTAGTCTTCATGGTTGATTGGTGTCCATGTGGTCAGATAGTAGATGCCTTATGATCACAATGTTGAAATACCAGACAACCTCTACTGTATAGAGAGAGAAGGATAGGATGGATGTAAAGCAGGCCTCTCCAACCCTGTTTCTGGAGAGTTACCCTCATGTAGGTTTTTCCTCCAACCCTGTTTCTGGAGAGTTACCCTCATGTAGGTTTTTCCTCCAACCCTGTTTCTGGAAAGCTACCCTCATGTAGGTTTTATCTCCAACCCTGTTTCTGGAGAGCTACCCTCATGTAGGTTTTATCTCCAACCCTGTTTCTGGAGAGCTACCCTCATGTAGGTTTTATCTCCAACCCTGTTTCTGGAGAGTTACCCTCATGTAGGTTTTATCCCCAACCCTGTTTCTGGAGAGTTACCCTCATGTAGGTTTTTCCTCCAACCCTGTTTCTGGAGAGCTACCCTCATGTAGGTTTTATCTCCAACCCTGTTTCAGGAGAGTTACCCTCATGTAGGTTTTATCTCCAACCCTGTTTCTGGAGAGTTACCCTCATGTAGGTTTTATCTCCAACCCTGTTTCTGGAGAGTTACCCTCATGTAGGTTTTATCTCCAACCCTGTTTCTGGAGAGCTACCCTCATGTAGGTTTTATCTCCAACCCTGTTTCAGGAGAGTTACCCTCATGTAGGTTTTATCTCCAACCCTGTTTCTGGAGAGCTACCCTCATGTAGGTTTTCGCTCCGACTACCGTTGTAACTAACCTGATTCATCTTATCAACCAGCTAATTATTAGAATCAGGTGTGCTAGATTAGTGTTGGAGCAAAAACCTACAGGATGATAGCTCTCCGGGAACAGGGTTGGAGATAAAACCTACAGGATGATAGCTCTCCGGGAACAGGGTTGGAGATAAAACCTACAGGATGATAGCGCTCCGGGAACAGGGTTGGAGATAAAACCTACAGGATGGTAGCTCTCCGGGAACAGGGTTGGAGATAAAACCTACAGGATGGTAGCTCTCCGGGAACAGGGTTGGAGATAAAACCTACAGGATGATTGCTCTCCGGGAACAGGGTTGGAGATAAAACCTACAGGATGATAGCTCTCCGGGAACAGGGTTGGAGATAAAACCTACAGGATGGTAGCTCTCCGGGAACAGGGTTGGAGATAAAACCTACAGGATGGTAGCTGTCCGGGAACAGGGTTGGAGATAAAACCTACAGGATGGTAGCTCTCCGGGAACAGGGTTGGAGATAAAACCTACAGGATGGTAGCTCTCCGGGAACAGGGTTGGAGATAAAACCTACAGGATGGTAGCTCTCCGGGAACAGGGTTGGAGATAAAACCTACAGGATGGTAGCTCTCCGGGAACAGGGTTGGAGATAAAACCTACAGGATGATAGCGCTCCGGGAACAGGGTTGGAGATAAAACCTACAGGATGGTAGCTCTCCGGGAACAGGGTTAGAGATAAAACCTACAGGATGATAGCTCTCCGGGAACAGGGTTGGAGATAAAACCTACAGGATGATAGCGCTCCGGGAACAGGGTTGGAGATAAAACCTACAGGATGATAGCGCTCCGGGAACAGGGTTGGAGATAAAACCTACAGGATGATAGCTCTCCGGGAACAGGGTTGGAGAGCCGTACGTCAAGCCAGACTCACCGAGCTCCATGTCCTGGTCATCAGTGAGAATGAGGATGATGTTGGGCCTGATGTTGCGGCGGTCCCTCTGGAAGCGGGCCTTGAGGCGCTGGCTGGACAGAAAGATGGAGGCCTGGGCCAGAGACACGACCCCCAGAAGCAGGAGGAGGTAACGGGTCCCCCACCCCGCCATGGTGACCTCTGACCTCTAACCCTGCTACTGCTACTGGATCACTCTGCTACAGCCGCTGCTAGGACAGCTCCTGGAGACACAACAGGAGGACAAAGGTTAGACTACAGGAACACAGGAACAGTTCACTAGAGATGCAGGTTATCACACCTAAAGGCAAATTACGCTAGTTCAATGGAAGACACATTGGGAGTGAAAACACTCCTCGAGACACAAGAGCAAAGGTCAGACTAATGGAACACAGGAAACATTTTCTACATATAGATGATCACATGAAAAGCCAAATAAGGCTAGTCCATTGGATAACACATTGAAAGAGAGAACCTTTTTACTTCAGTTTCTGAGTCGCACCTGAGTCGCACTATGTTCATCAGACAGTAGAGAGGAAGCTCTCGACAACCGCAAAGGACCACAGCCCTAAAGGAGCATCGCTGCACCAATGAGAGCCGGGCTGGTGTACTAGTTCAGTGTAAAGTATTGGAGGGCCGCTAGGGAGACCTGCCTGGAGACTGCCGCCATCTGCCCCTCAGCGTGTCACCACGGCAACCCTGGTTTTCACCAGAGCAGTAATGAGTGCCCTCTGGGGGCGTGGCCCTTGGGCTCTGTGTGTGTGTGTGTGTCTCCATGTGTGTCTCTGTGTGTGTGTGTCTCTGTGTGTGTCTCTCTGTGTGTGTGTGTGTGTGTGTGTATGTGTGTGTCTCTGTGTGTGTGTGTGTGTGTCTCTGTGTGTGTGTGTGTGTGTGTGTTGTGTGTGTGTGTGTGTGTGTGTGTGTGTGTGTGTGTGTGTGTGTGTGTGTGTGTGTGTGTGTGTGTGTGTGTGTGTGTGTGTGTGTGTGTGTGTGTGTGTGTGTGTGTGTGTGTGTGTGTGTGTGTCTCTGTGTGTGTGAATGTTGCAGCCATTAGATTCATCACAGAACACACCCCCGCATAGGGAAGGAGGCGCTACACCAGCAGCAGTGTCCACTCACACCTCACATGGAGAACAGAACAGTCTACAGAATCATAATGAAATGCAGAGACATCTTTTTCTCTCTCTACTCCCCATTCTCCCACAGCATCCGTCTCAGCACTGAACAGACAAGGCTCTCAATACGAGCTCTTCTATGATAATAATTATACTCCAAACAGCTACTATACATTTTGACATTTGACATCCAAATAAACAAACATTTGCCTCCTACCTAATTGAGACCATGAGTTTAAAGCGTACAGCGCCGAACCATTTAAACGTAATCTGTACAGTATTCTAAACAGGTCGTAACTCTGAACCATTCTACCTCACAGAAGTGACTGGAGAGGGAACAGATTAGTCACACTGTTACAGTGTTTTAATTACCAGCCTCCTCACGGAGCAGGCTCTCACACACACATCTCTACCTCCACATCCACAGTCACATTCTCAGCTGAACACTACCTTTCCTAATGGATTTTCATGAAGATTGAACTCAGAGAAATACCTCCACATCAAAACAGACGATAACAAGACGTAAGAATTATGAAGCAGTAACTTTGAGCAATTAAATGGAATATATCAAAAATAAATTGGATTTAATCTAGGATGTATTGCCCAAATGATTTAATGAATTCACAATATGAGGGTGCAAGCGTCAAAATAATTGTGCTTGGTCTGGTTCTAAAGGATAATTAGGTTTTGAATTATTTTGAACACCACAATGGACTATAGCTGTTCTCTCACTTCCGTCAATTCATTTAAATCCCTACTTTCAATTGCAAAGGATGTCATTTACTTAACTGTTGTTTTTGTACAACAGTCTTAAGTAGCCCCCTTCCTGCTCTTTGATTTCTGGGGAATCTGCATAGAGCGCTGGGCGCACCCTGTAGAGAACCATTACAAAAGACACAGTGAGGAGTAAAGGACAAAAACAGCAGCCAGATATGGCACACACACATGCACACACACACACACACACACACACACACACACACACACACACACACACACACACACACACACACACACACTTTCACAAAAGACGCACAGCTTGCGGCAGTGGAAAAACCCTCACAACCACACTATTCACACAGAGTATACTGAGATTACACGCACCCCCCACCTCGTGTCTCACACGAGCACACACACACACACACACACACACACACACACACACACACACACACACACACACACACACACACACACACACACACACACACACACACACACGCGCACCCCATATATGAGATTTCCCATTTTTATTCTTGCCATGTCATATTGTATGTGTACGGGATAAATATAAATCCGTCTGCACTAATCCTGTCCGCTGTTATATCACCAGACATATGTCATGTTATTCTGAAATAATAGGAAAATTGTGATTTCTAATAACTATTATTTCTGTTCTGATACTGACACAAGTAAGAGCTTTTTTTGCCTTTATCTGTGTAAAATCACCAGCTTTCATTATTCATTTGTTGAACATGGAGAGCAAGACCATGGTGTGAATGAGCGGGCTACATATGAATGGACAGAAAAACCAAAACCACCATGTAGAAAGTGGAGAATAAATGTATTCACTGAGCACACAATGTCAACAGACAAAATCATCTCCAGTATATTACCCTCAGTTCCCAAACATCCAGAGTGGATTTGAAACTGAAAAGGGGCTCTCGGACATTTAATCACTATCACAAAGATCTGGTATCTACTATGACACCTGTGCTTCCGTTCCGATCTCCGACTTTCAATATACTGCATACTGTACCTATTAACACATATTTCATTATGAAACACCGCACGCTAAGCAGCATAATAACATTCCCAAAATGACTGTGTGTAAGTACAGTATAGAGTAACAGAATAACATCAGACAAACGAGAGATTTGAGTGCTTCATATTGTATTTGTGATGCACACGGCATCACACAGGTCTCTGAGATAGAGTCATGATGTTGGTGGAACCAGAGACAGAGACAGAGACAGACAGAGACAGAGACAGAGACAGAGACACAGAGACACAGAGACACAGAGAGACAGAGACAGAGACAGAGAGACAGAGAGACAGAGAGACAGAGACAGAAACAGAGACAGAGACAGAGAGACAGAGAGACAGAGAGAGCGACAGAGAGAGAGAGAGAGAGAGAGAGAGAGAGGAGAGGGGTAAGGGGAGTCAGACATCCTCTCCCAGTAGCACATCTCTTCGCTGGGGCGGAAAGGACGGACTGACTGCTACAATGTTCTTCACCACTGGAGGGGCTTCGGCCTCTCCCCCCCCAAACACAGCCTCACTCTCTCCCCCTCAGCCAGCTACACCGTGGGCTCCAGCAGTCCTCCTGTAGATTTCACGCCAGGGCAGCTTTTGTCCCAAACACAGAGCCGAGGCAGCCCTGGGGCACAGAGAGCCTGTACAGCCCACTCCATGACACAGAACCCCAGAATTTCATCTTACAGTGTATACCAGAAAATACACAACCTCTGAGGAGAGTCTGACAACTTGTGACAGTGCGCTTCTATTACAAGCCTTCAATTCATGGCTCTAGATTTCTACTCCACATATATAGACCTCCACAAGTCTCATGGGAGACCCAACTCCCTACAGACAGTCACAACCACACAGCGCTGTATATCTTAACGCCACTAGTCTCCACCGAGAATCACAGTGGCCAGACGTGCTTTATACCCACCTAACTTCAGATGGAGCAAGACTGGGAGCCGGAACTACAAACAGGGATGCAACAGGGAGCCTTTACTTCAAGCCTTAAAATCATCACTGCTCTGTGGTGGATAGGAACAGATCCTAGATCCAAGTTCCTCTGACTACACAGGACAGTGAGTAGAAGCGACAAAGCGGGAAAAAGCAGATTAAAACTTCAATCTCTGATGGAAACCTATAAATAGCCTGAATGTACGGTAGACTACAGAGGATCATCACTCCATCCCTACAGACAGTGCTCTCACTACCGCGAGCCCAGCCAGTCCCACTCCGGCTCCCTCTCCCATCGCAGCCCTACCTCATTGCAGTGATGCCCAGGGCTCGGACTGCACGGCACCGCCTGGGATCCGACGACAAACAAAAATCCTCCACTCACAACTAAGGTTGCATGGCAGTGTAATCCCTGATGGCAGCGCTACTGAACCTTGTCTCTCTCTCTCCGTGACCCTGGCTTTATTTCTCTCCCTCTCTCTCTCTCTCTGCTGCTCTCTCTCCCCGGCCCGTCTCACTATCGGAGCTCCTTTCTGCTCTTGCGTTCTCTCTCTTGCTCTGCTGAGCTCTCCCTCTCTCACTGTGTGCGCGCTCTCTCTCTCTCTCTCTCGCTGCACTCGCTTTCTCCTAACTCTCTCCCTGTGCACTCTCTTTCTCACTCTCTCTGCGCTGCCTCCCCTCTTCCCCCTCCCTCTCCTGCACAGCTGCACTCTCTCCCCTTTAATTCCTCCTCCAGTCTTCCCAGGCACCCCATATCTCAGGATTGATGTGCTCTAACCTCGGGGTCTACTGTTTTCAATTTAGCGCCCACGCCTCTCCCTGTGCTGTCCTCTCTCCAGGGGGCTCTGGGCTGGGGATACTACTAGGGATACTGTTTCCCCAAAGGGTTAACAGCTACAGAGAGAGAGAGAGAGAGAGAGAGAGAGAGAGAGAGAGAGAGAGAGAGAGAGAGAGAGAGAGAGAGAGAGAGAGAGAGAGAGAGAGAGAGAGAGAGAGAGGAGAGAGAGAGAGAGAGAGACTCAGCACTAACACACCAGAGACAGAGCGCCGACCCCATCTGGGTACTACAGAGACGACGGGCTTCAGCATGAATTCAGAACCATGGACTCATACAAGGATCTCTTCGTTTACATTTCACCCTCTCTCTCTCTGTCTTTTCTCTCCCTCTCTTTCTTTCTAAGAAGCCACGTTTTCTCCTGTATTGTGTGTTATTACTGAGCACACAGGGCATGTACGATGTATGGGTTTGAGATCAAATCAAACATTTATTTAATTCTCCGATGGGATCGAACACCACTACAACTTTATAGCCATCATTCTTTGTGCTTTTGTGTTGCGGCTGACATTACAAAAGGATTCCGTTAGATAGGTCATAATTCATTTTAATTTATTTAATTGAATTCAAAATGTAATCATTTAATTCACTTTGATGGATTCACTGACATTACAGGGATGAACAGGATATCTAGAGTAATCAAACATAAGTATTCACCATTTAAAGAAAGTATTTAATAGTGGGGCTACTTTTCTTGTCTCTCTCTCTTCATTCTCATTGTAAAAGTTTCAGCCCCATAATAATAATAATAGTACATTTTATATATATATATATATATATATATATATATATATATATATATATATATATATATATATATATATACACATATATATATATATATAATATAGATGGGAATACTATGATGCACTGAAGAAGGGGCCGTTTGGTAGATTGAGGAAGAGAGGACAGTGTCTACTGTAACTAAATGAACAGTGAAAATCAGTTCCTCTGGGACAGGTAGTGACAGAGCGATCCAATAACAAGTAATTTAACACCAATCACACGTACAGATAAAGACAAAACAGGCAATTAACAAGGCCAGTGAAAAGGCATCCAATACAAAAACAGGAGGCGAAGAAGCAAACTTCTACAAGCAACAGTACAATCTATCACAACATGAGGGATGGAATCACTGAGCTGGCAAATTCCCATCTGAGACAGTTTAAAAAAGAGCCTGTCCTTGTTTTTGTCACAACGATCCAAAGGGAGAGAAAACAAAAGGAAATGTGTCAAATTGACTGCCCTATCTTTTTAATTAACTTTGTCCATTTGCTCTCCTTATCGCAGTACATTAACAACTGCCACCCAGAAAGTGTAGCAGTAAGTAAAGTGAGTGTGTGCGTGTTTATGAGTGTGTGTGAGAGAGAGAGAGAGGTCCCCTCGAGTACTCAGAAAACTCACACAATGATAAGGGGAGTGGTGAGAGAGAGAGTTGGCGAGAAGGAGAGAGAGAGAGACAGAGAGAGAACGAGAGAGAGAGGGAGAACAAGAGAGAGGGCGATGGGGTGAGTCTGCAGATTCCAGGAGTCCTGGCTGGTCCAGTCAATAGGAAGACAATGGGTCTGGACGTCCATGCCAACAGATTAACATGTAAATTACAAATTATTGTGATTGTGTAGCTGAGGCTGGGCTGTGGCTGTGATTAATGCAGGGGTAATTGAGTGTTTAAATGATGGATGGGGGCTCCGGTGTGACTCAGGCTCTGGGGCCCCTCGCTGACGAGTGGGGATTTAATGAACCCATGGTGGGCCAATGGGCAGCCCGAGCTCTGGAGCCCATTTGTTTGATTGATAAAGTGGCATTTCTTCTTTCCAAAAATAATCTTCCCTGGAATGGCACAAGTCATTTCCCAGGCATGGAGTTTCTCTCCCCCCTGAGGTGGTTATGTGTTACTGCTACGGATGGGACAGAGACACCGGTCCTGCGGTGATGTCTCACTCCTGTGTATTGCAACATGCTAGAGATGACTACTAACATACGCATGTCAGAGACGTGCTGATAAAGACATAGGAGAGCCCTAATCTTGAACAGGATATTGATGCTTTATCACACTAGTCTAATGGACTTCACCACGGTGTGTATTAAATCCCATGACAGAGGACATAGATAGGACTACCTAGTCATCCAGTGTGTATTTCTGACCCTATATCACCAGGATTTTCTATTATTCCTTCTCTCTGCCCCTCACCCATCCTCTTACCACACTGCTTACGCAGTATACAACACCACTGTGGTGCAGATCCTGCCAAAACATGCTCACACCAGCAAAGCACTATCACTCATGCTAATGAGCACAGAATCAGGCAACCTCCTGAGGAATATACTGTATTACAGGGTTTGATACACTGTTAGCCTGGTATGACTGTGGACTAGTAGTAGTCTTGGTCCTGGTTGGATAGCTCAGCACATTTTCTCTTTTCTATCATTGCTTCTGGTTTTATTGGTCGCCGTGAAGGAGGAGGAGCAGGAGCAGGAAGAGGAGGAGTAAAGTGGGCAGAGCATTTGAAGAGGTTTTAGTTAACCTTTAGTTAACCTTTAGTTAACTAGGAAAGGCAGTTAAGAACAAATTCTTATTTTACAATGACGGCCTACCCCGGCCAAACCCTCCCCTAACCCGGACAACGCTATGCCAATTGTGCGCCACCCTATGGGACTCCCGATCACAGCCGGTTGTGATACAGCCCGGGATCGAACCAGGGTCTATAATGACGTTTCTAGCACTGAGATGCAGTGCCTTAGAGCTTAGGAGGAGGAGGAGGAGGAGGAGGAAGAGGAGGAGGAAACTAGGAAAGCATAAACTAGGTTGGTGAATAGCAGAAAGATAGCAAGAAGGGTATATAAAAGGGTTTGAGTTGTTCTCTCGGCCCCTGAGTGTGACAGGCATGCTGAATCCAGATAGACAGGCGATAGTAATGACAGTTAATCTCCTTCATTAGTGTCAGTGTGTCTGTCACAGTGTAATTGCATGGCTGGTAATTACATCTCGTGTAGCGAGATTACATGCTCCTTGGTCATAGTGTATAAATCTCTGCATGGCATCTTTATCAGTTGATGAGCTGTCCGGTCCTGGGTTGTGTTGACGTAATTGATGGTGTAGTGAAGGGCGGTAAAGCCAAACTCTAACTAATTGTCCTTTAACAACCTCTGAACAGTATTATCCATCAGTATATATTAGCATCTAATTAGAAGAGAAGATAAGGCATTTCTATTGTCAATGGGGACTAGTTTGTTAGCGATAAACATCTTTCCGCCGTGTTAATGTTTCTTTGTTAGCTAATTGTTCGGTTTCAATCCCTCCATTGTGTTTCTGGACAAGAGATAAGGCAGTTTTCAGACCCAGAATGCAAATAAAAACAACTTAAGCAGAGTTGCTTGAGCTCATAGGTCAAAGTCTCTCTGACCCCTGTCCAACACTGCACATTTAACTCTAAAGAATTCATTACCAGTTCATCTGCATCTTTGGGCGTTTTCGAGGTGCCCTCTATAATGTGTGGGAGCTAGTTTGCCTCGCCCAGGGCTCCTTGCCTCGCCTCAGTGTGAACACACAAACGAGGATATAGCGCGAGGGCCTGTCAAGGATTAAGCACTAAGCTTGATCCCTGTGGTAATGATTTGTAATGGCAGATATTGAGCAATAAGCCTGCACAGCTACAGCAGTTACAGACAGGCAGCATTACTCCACCATGTCGTCTCTGCTAGCTGACAAATGTGTCTGTAGCTATCGCTCTGCGCCAAATCAGCTTACAAAGGCCACAATGTCACCCTTATTATGGATTCAGGAAATCTCTGAATACCACAAAATTATTTATCCACAAGAAAGAAAAACACAAGTCAGCTCTCTAATAACAAGTCTGCAAATGTGCATAGCGCTGCCATAATATCTTATCTTAATATCTCATCAACGTTTTGTCTGAGATGTCTCGCATTTTGTACTATCCCCTCCTCCCTCACTGTTTCTTTCAGCAATAGATAAAACACTTCTTCTGGGGGAGTGAATAGGTGACCCATGGCCATCTTGAATTGCTGGCCACCTGCCAGCGCACACAATTAATTTGCTCATTAATGAAACGTGTGTAATTGTGAGAACGATTGCTTGAACAACATCACCTTTGGCACACGAGGTGAGAAAGATATATTATTCTGGCAGTCTTTCGCCACGTCATTCCTGAGAAACAAACATAACAAACAAACATAACTAAAACTGTTTCTCAACTTAATGAGTCTTTTCATCCAGGAGAAATGGTTATTTCCCTCTTTTGTTTGGAGTAGGAATATATATACTGCTCAAAAAAATAAAGGGAACACTTAAACAACACAATGTAACTCCAAGTCAATCACACTTCTGTGAAATCAAACTGTCCACTTAGGAAGCAACACTGTTTGACAATACATTTCACATGCTGTTGTGCAAATGGAATAGACAACAGGTGGAAATTATAGGCAATAAGCAAGACACCCCCAATAAAGGAGTGGTTCTGCAGGTGGAGACCACAGACCACTTCTCAGTTCCTATGCTTCCTGGCTGATGTTTTGGTCACTTTTGAATGCTGGCGGTGCTTTCACTCTAGTGGTAGCATGAGACGGAGTCTACAATCCACACAAGTGGCTCAGGTAGTGCAGCTCATCCAGGATGGCACATCAATGCGAGCTGTGGCAAGAAGGTTTACTGTGTCTGTCAGCGTAGTGTCCAGAGCATGGAGGCGCTACCAGGAGACAGGCCAGTACATCAGGAGACGTGGAGGAGGCCGTAGGAGGGCAACAACCCAGCAGCAGGACCGCTACCTCCGCCTTTGTGCAAGGAGGAGCAGGAGGAGCACTGCCAGAGCCCTGCAAAATGACCTCCAGCAGGCCACAAATGTGCATGTGTCTGCTCAAACGGTCAGAAACAGACTCCATGAGGGTGGTATGAGGGCCCGACGTCCACAGGTGGGGGTTGTGCTTACAGCCCAACACCGTGCAGGACGTTTGGCATTTGCCAGAGAACACCAAGATTGGCAAATTCGCCGTTGGCGCCCTGTGCTCTTCACAGATGAAAGCAGGTTCACACTGAGCACGTGACAGACGTGACAGAGTCTGGAGACGCCGTGGAGAACGTTCTGCTGCCTGCAACATCCTCCAGCATGACCGGTTTGGCGGTGGGTCAGTCATGGTGTGGGGTGGAATTTCTTTGGGGGGCCGCACAGCCCTCCATGTGCTCGCCAGAGGTAGCCTGACTGCCATTAGGTACCGAGATGAGATCCTCAGACCCCTTGTGAGACCATATGCTGGTGCGGTTGGCCCTGGGTTCCTAATGCAAGACAATGCTAGACCTCATGTGGCTGGAGTGTGTCAGCAGTTCCTGCAAGAGGAGGGCATTGATGCTATGGACTGGCCCGCCCGTTCCCCAGACCTGAATCCAATTGAGCACATCTGGGACATCATGTCTCGCTCCATCCACCAATGCCACGTTGCACCACAGACTGTCCAGGAGTTGGCGGATGCTTTAGTCCAGGTCTGGGAGGAGTTCCTTCAGGAGACCATCCGCCACCTTATCAGGAGCATGCCCAGGCGTTGTAGGGAGGTCATACAGGCACGTGGAGGCCACACACACTACTGAGCCTCATTTTGACTTGTTTTAAGGACATTACATCAAAGTTGGATCAGCCTGTTGTGTGGTTTTCCACTTTAATTTTGAGTGTGACTCCAAATCCAGACCTCCATGGGTTAATAAATTGGATTTCCATTGATTATTTGTGTGTGATTTTGTTGTCAGCACATTCAACTATGTAAAGAAAAAAGTATTTAAGAAGATTATTTCTTTCATTCAGATCTAGGATGTGTTGTTTAAGTGTTCCCTTTATTTTTTTGAGCAGTGTATATATATATATATATGCATAAAAAAAAAGAGGCCTTGCTGCTCTTCGTTCTAAGGCATAGTTCTGTAGCAGCAGTTGCCAAATACCACTGCTTGGCCTTCCGTGCCCCTCGAAGTTCTGAGAAAGGCAGTGGGTGGATGAGTAATTCTTCTTTTTTTGCTTGTGAATCTGAGCAGATTCCTGGAAATAGCATCAACCATCAACTGCAGTAGGTAACTTCAAGGACAGTAGGCAGCAGCTGTGTTCCTTTGATATGGTGATATATAGCATGTGTACAGTTTTACTGAACCTCGTCCTCCTCAATCCTCCTCCTGCCATTCCAGTGTAAAGAGAGCGCGACGCCATCTCTGGCTCAGAGCCTCTACACCTGTCTGCTGTCCCAGCCTCAACGCTGCGTGATCATCATCAGATGCTTCACAAACTGAATTGAAAAACTTTCGGCGAGAGAGTTTTTGTTAATTAGGTAAATAGTCTCAAACACACAAAAGAGAGCAGACGAGAGCACTCTTACATCAACCCGTCGATAGATACAGTACCAGTCAACAGTGGACACACCTACTCATTCCTAGGTTTTTCTTTATTTGTACTATTTTCTACATTGTAGAATATTAGTGAAGACATCAACACTATTAAACAACACATATGGAATCATGTACTAACCAGAAAAAGTGTTAAACAAATCTAAATATATTTTTGATTTTAGATTCTTCAAAATAGCCACCCTTTGCCTTGATGACAGGTTTGCACACTCTTGGCATTCTCTCAACCAGCTTCACCTGGAATGCTTTTCCAACAGTCTTAAAGAAGTTCCTATGTATGCTGAGTACTTTTTTTCTCCTTCACTCTGCGTTCCAACTCATCCCAAACCATCTCAATTGGGGTCGGGTGATTGTGGTGGCCAGGTCATCTGATGCAGCACTCCATCACTCTCCTTCTTGGTCAAATAGCCCTTACACAGCCTGGAAGTGTGCTGGGTCATTGTCCTGTTGAAAAACAAATTATAGTCCCACTGAGCGCAAACCAGATGGGATGGCGTATCGCTGCAGAATACTGTGGTAGCCATGCTGGTTAAGTGTGCCTTGAATTCTAAATAAATCACTGATTGTTTCACCAGCAAAAAAAAGCCACACCATCACACCTCCTCCTCTATGCTTCACTGTGGGAACCAGACATGCGGAGATCATCCGATCACCTATTCTGCATCGCAGAAATCTCAAATTTGGACTCATCAGACCAAAGGACAGAGTTCCAACAGTCTAATGTCCATTGCTCGTGTCTCTTGGCCCAAGCAAGTCTCTTCTGCTTATTGGTGTCCTTTAGTAGTGGTTTCTTTGCAGCAATTCAACCATGAAGGCCTGATTCATCCAGTCTCCTCTTAACAGTTGATGTTGAGATGTGTCTGTTACTTGAACTCTGTGAAGCATTTATTTGGGCTGCAATTTCTGAGGCTGGTAACTCTAATAAACGTATCCTCTGCAGCAGAGGTAACTCTGGGTCTTCCTTTCCTGTGGCGGTCCTTATGAGAGCCAGTTTTGTCATAGCATTTGATGTTTTTTGCGACTGCATCTGAAGAAACTTTCAAAGTTCTTCACATTTTCTGGATTGACTGACCTTCATGTCTTAAAGTAACGATAGACTGGCATTACTCTTTGCTTATTTGAGCTGTTCTTGCCATAATATGGACTCAGTCTTTTACCAGATAGGGCTATCTTCTGTATACCACCCCTACCTTGTCACAACACAACTGATTAGCTCAAGCGTATTAAGAACGAAAGAAATTCCACAATGCACACCTGCATTCCAGGTGACTACCTCATGAAGCTGGTTTAGAGAATGTCAAGGGTGTGCAAAGCTGTCATCAAGGCAAATGGTGACCACTTTGAAGAATATGAAATATCAAATATATTTTGATTTGTTTAACACTTTTTTGGTTACCACATGATTCCATATGTGTTATTGCATAGTTTTGATGTCTTCACTATTATTCTGCAATGTAGAAAATAGTACAAATAAAGAAAAATCCTGGAATGAGTAGGTGTGTCCAAACTTTTGACTGGTACTGCATATTAAGTCTCTTTACTCTAGAGGTAAATGTTTCTGAAGTTGAAGCTCATCGCATGTAAGAATATTAAAATAAAAGTAATCTCTGGCGAGCAGGAGGATTCAGAAACGCACACCCACCCAGCCAGCCAGACATTCATGTGCTAATATTTGTATTTGGGCCCTATGGGAGGCCACTTTGCTTTCATATTACTTTTCTGCCTCTCTCCAACCGTCAGCAGTACAGTCTCATCTCAACATAGAGAATATTAATGGGATGGACTACAGAGGAGGAAGAGAGAAAGCGCGAGATAGAGAGAGAGAGGAGAGAGAGAGAGAGGGAGGGTGGAGAGAGAAAGGGAGAGAGAGACAGCAAAGGGAGAATACAGGTTCTCGTGTACTGGGGAGTTGAATGTACTCACTGCGTTTAGCATTTAAAAAATGCCCATTATGCAAGAGAAAGAGATTGGGATGGAGAGAAAGGGAGGAGGGGAGGGGGGGGGGGGGGCTGCTGCCTTTCTGACAAACCTCCAGTAGATCTAAGGGCTGTCCAGATTCCTTGGGGGAGTGGTGTGTGAAGTGTGTGAATAGACGAGACACAAATGTAATCAGGCGATGGACACCAAGCTAATGTGACTGACGCGAACATGCCTGGCCATTCATCTGTTTCCCTGCCACCGCTGATTTCTTGCAGCAATATACTTTTATTATTTATATATTTTCCAAATGTCTGAAACCATTAGCTGTGCCTGGGGTTCTTCTGAGTAGACGTTGCTTCCACTTTGGCTTTCTGCATACAGTTCCAGTGGGAATATGTAAACTCGCTTGGGTTCCTTTCAAATTACCAACAAAAAAAGGCATTCAAATTCAAATCGAGTCATGACAAGCCGCTTTGCTTAACAATTCTGTTTTTTTGGGTTGCTGGTAGGAGAGGAAGGGGTCTGGGGGATAAATAATGAAAAAATAGTGAGGGTGAGAGTGAGGGCTGGACGTGCCACCTGCTAGTGTGCAGTGTGCCGGGTCATCCATTCAGCTTCCCTCTTGCAGCATGGCCTCAACCCCCCTCTACGACCATGCAGTTTGTGCTCATGTAAACATACATCAAATCATCTACATCCTGTTAACAGACATGTCAAAGGTAGATCATCTCAGTGCCCCGAGGGAAAACAGTTCTGGTGATTAACATATCTATTCAAACGGTGCTCAGATCTATCAACCCTTGTTATTGAAAGACTGACTTTGTCATGGCAACTATTATTATGTTCGTTATGGGATAGATGCTCCTTCTCTAGGATGGATACAGCACAAATTGAGTCAGATACAGTCGTTCATAACCAGCACATCAGGGGACCTACTGTACTGTGGTGTGTGTATATGTGTGTGTGTGTATACCATGCATGTGTGTGTGATGTGTTACCAACGTAAGATATGTATGCTGTCCATCCACATTATTTCCAATGAAATCAACTGTGAGTTGATGTGTTCCCATTCTACCCATGTACAGAATAGCATAATTCCTGAGTGGTTAGAAACACGGTGCAGTAGAGGGATGGAGGATGGATAGTCGGAGGTCAAGCTCTGCCAACGTCTGCGGTTATTTTCTGCAGTCCAATCCAATCCATATCCTATGTCCTATACCCAGGTCTCTAGATCTTTCATCCAGCTGGCTGTGCTCAGTGAGAAACAGTTGGAAAGAGAACCATTCCCAGTGGGAGACACCCTCCACTGACACTGTCCACCAGCTCATCTAATCCCTGGCTGTCTCTACATCTCTGTTTCTCAGTCCCGTTCTCTCACTATGGAACACTGGACCTCTCAAACAGATCCCATTAGTGCTAAAAGTTGGACCAAGAGACTCCCCAGGGAGGCACGCGCACACACACACACCTCAGTGCAAGCCAGAACAATGTCATAGGCTATGGTCAAAGCCTCAAACAGGCAGATATAACCTGGGCACTGATTGAGCTCTTACTACTCTTGATAGGAAAGAAATGATTCATTGCCTCTTTCTAGCTGTCTACCCCTCACTGTGTTTCTCCACCACTGGTTCCAGGCATGGCTCTCTGATCATGTGGTGAGTCAGTTTCCTGCTTCCAGAGATGGACCAGTCATCCCAGATGAGTATCACTCATAGCAACACCACATCCCTACGGTTACGTGGCGTAAAAGGACTAAAGAATGAGAGTTACTGTCTGTACTCACTTATCTCTGCTTGATCACACCCAATCCATCTCTCTCTCTCTCTGAAGAGCCACTTGATAGGATAGGACAGCCTCATGCTACTTCTGTACAGGAGATGTCATGACATAGGCTAATGTGGGGGTTACAACCAGGAGCCCTGGGAGCTATAACCAGGATCTCTGGGGGTTACAACCAGGTGCTCTGGGAGCTACAACCAGGATCTCTGGGGGTTACAACCAGGTGCTCTGGGAGCTACAACCAGGATCTCTGGGGGTTACAACCAGGATCTCTGGGGTCTACAACCAGGATCTCTGGGGGTTACAACCAGGATCTCTGGGGGCTACAACCAGGATCTCTGGGGGCTACAACCAGGATCTCTGGGGGCTACAACCAGGATCTCTGGGGGTTACAACCAGGATCTCTGGGGGCTACAACCAAGATCTCTGGGGGCTACAACCAGGATCTCTGGGGCTACAACCAGGATCTCTGGGGGTTACAACCAGGATCTCTGGGGGTTACAACCAGGATCTCTGGGGGCTACAACCAGGATCTCTGGGGGTTACAACCAGGATCTCTGGGGGCTACAACCAGGCTCTCTGGGGGTTACAACCAGGATCTCTGGGGGTTACAACCAGGATCTCTGGGGGCTACAACCAGGATCTCTGGGGGTTACAACCAGGATCTCTGGGGGCTACAACCAGGATCTCTGGGGGTTACAACCAGGATCTCTGGGGGCTACAACCAGGATCTCTGGGGGTTACAACCAGGATCTCTGGGGGCTACAACCAGGATCTCTGGGGCTACAACCATGATCTCTGGGGGTTACAACCAGGATCTCTGGGGGCTACAACCAAGATCTCTGGGGGCTACAACCAGGATCTCTGGGGCTACAACCAGGATCTCTGGGGGTTACAACCAGGATCTCTGGGGGCTACAACCAAGATCTCTGGGGGCTACAACCAGGATCTCTGGGGCTACAACCAGGATCTCTGGGGGTTACAACCAGGATCTCTGGGGGCTACAACCAAGATCTCTGGGGGCTACAACCAGGATCTCTGGGGCTACAACCAGGATCTCTGGGGGTTATAACCAGGATCTCTGGGGGCTACAACCAGGAGCTCTCTCTTTCTGTCTGTCTGTTCGAGTACTCCAAACTCAATTCTCCCACTCAGCAGGTAATCCCGAAAATTAAATGGAAACTCCAATTCACATCGTGCAATCACCAGGCAAAGAATTGACACACACCCAAATGCACGCACGCACGCACACACACACACACACACACACACACACACACACACACACACACACACACACACACACACACACACACACACACACACACACACACACACACACACACACACACACACACACACACACACACACACAGGACTGCTGCAGTAACAATCAAGGAATACAAATGGATCAGACAGATTGCATTTCCTGTTCCCACACGGTCAAGAGATGAGAAGGGAGAAGCCTGTCAGCTCGTGTTAAACACGACTAGCTGAATCTCAGTGTTTGGTACAGAGTAGACAGCCTTACTGGATTTCCCATAGGCTAAAACTACTGCCACATCTGTTGGCTGGGCTTGAAAACAGCTGTTACTTTCTTCAGCACAAACTTATGTAAGGGAACTTGCCTCTGTGGGAATCTCATATGGGTTAGTGCTTTAGAACACAACTAGGCTACTGTCTGTTTCTCTGTCAGTATGGCTTGAATATACCAATATCTGTCTCCCTCCTCTTCCTCCTGCCTGGTTAGGTTTCTGTAGTGAGATGTGAAGGTTGAGGGGCTGGTTGATGGGCCATTTGTCCCGCTGAGAGTGGTTACTGGGGGGGGGGGGGCTGCACAGCTGGTTCCCACACACACGTGGAGCATGCGTGAAAATATGTGTGTGTTCGTGTTTGTGTGTTTGTGTTTGTGTGTGTGTTTGTGTGTTTGTGTTCTTGTGTTCGTGTGTGTTTGTGTGTGTTCGTGTTTGTGTGTGTGTGTGTGTTCGTGTTGTGTGTGGGTGTGTGTGTGTGTGTGTCTGTGTGTGTGTGTGTGTGTGTGTGTCTGTGTGTGTGTGCGTGTGTGTGTGTGTGTGTGTGTGTGTGTGTGTGTGTGTGTGTGTGTGTGTGTGTGTGTGTGTGTGTGTGTCTGTACTTCTCGTCTGACAGTGCTCATATAGCTCTGCTCTCTTCTCAGTGAACCTACATTATTCTGGCCTGTCACTACCTTATTCTCTCCATGGCAACAGGTGTTACACTAATCCACTTCTCCTCATACAATGCTGCCCCCTGTGCCAAGCCTGTGCCAAGCCTGTGCCAAGACTGTGCCAAGCCTGGGCCAGCTGCACAGTGTCTCACTACCCCCCACTGTGTTTTGTACTGTCCCTCTCTCTCTCTCTCTGCTGACACAGCAGACTACAGTGTTTTGAGTTCTTTCTAAGCCTGGTGTTTCATAAACAGTGCAGACTATGAGTCGGGGCTTGTTCTTATGTGTTTGTCCCTGGCAGTTTGAAAAGAAGTGTTTCGCAAATAGAAACAGCTGTGACACATTTGACAGTTTCTAAATAAATGACTTTGAGCCACAGAATGTGACAGATTCTCTGTGCCTGGAGTCACTGAGAGACTTCCACTCAGTCAGCTTCACAACGCATCTCTAAAACATAAGAAAAACAGTCACTTTAACAGCATCTCTCTGTTTGACTCCATCCTGCTTTTCAAACCGTGTTACCTCTGGGCTCAGATGACACCTGAACAACCTGACTGGCTCAATCTGAACTTGTTTCTGAGTGAATCTCCAGGCGGCATGATGTAACATAACATCCTGCCCCACAACATCACCACCATCATGTCACCCTCCTGCATGTCACCCTCCTGCATGTCACCCTCCTGCATGTCCCCCCAGCAGCCCTGTTCTGTTTGGTGTTCAGTAGTAACTGACGTGACGTCCCATCCTGTAAGGAAGGCTGACATAGAGCTGGAGGTCATGGAGGGGGTGATGAGACGACGAGACGATAAACACAAGGAAGGGACTGGGGACTGTGAATAAACACAGGGAAGGGACTGGGGACTGTGAATAAACACAGGGAAGGGACTGGGGACTGTAAATAAACACACTCAGGTAAGAGACTGGGGACTGTGAATAAACACACTCAGGTAAGAGACTGGGGACTGTGAATAAACACAGGGAAGGGACTGGGGACTGTGAATAAACACAGGGAAGGGACTGGGGACTGTGAATAAACACACTCAGGTAAGAGACTGGGGACTGTGAATAAACACACTCAGGGAAGGGACTGGGGACTGTGAATAAACACACTCAGGGAAGGGACTGGGGACTGTGAATAAACACACTCAGGGAAGGGACTGGGGACTGTGAATAAACACACTCAGGTAAGAGACTGGGGACTGTGAATAAACACACTCAGGTAAGAGACTGGGGACTGTGAATAAACACACACAGGGAAGGGACTGGGGACTGTGAATAAACACACTCAGGTAAGAGACTGGGGACTGTGAATAAACACACACAGGGAAGGGACTGGGGACTGTGAATAAACACAGGTAAGGGACTGGGGACTGTGAATAAACACACACAGGGAAGAGACTGGGGACTGTGAATAAACACACTCAGGTAAGAGACTGGGGGCTGTGAATAAACACACTCAGGGAAGGGAAGGGACTGGGGACTGGGAATAAACACACTCAGGTAAGAGACTGGGGACTGTGAATAAACACACTCAGGGAAGGGAAGGGACTGGGGACTGTGAATAAACACAGGGAAGGGACTGGGGACTGTGAATAAACACAGGGAAGGGACTGGGGACTGTAAATAAACACACACAGGGAAGGGACTGGGGACTGTGAATAAACACAGGGAAGGGACTGGGGACTGTGAATAAACACAGGGAAGGGACTGGGGACTGTGAATAAACACACACAGGGAAGAGACTGGGGACTGTGAATAAACACACTCAGGGAAGGGACTGGGGACTGTGAATAAACACACACAGGGAAGGGACTGGGGACTGTGAATAAACACAGGGAAGGGACTGGGGACTGTGAATAAACACAGGGAAGGGACTGGGGACTGTGAATAAACACACTCAGGGAAGGGACTGGGGACTGTGAATAAACACACACAGGGAAGGGACTGGGGACTGTGAATAAACACACTCAGGGAAGGGACTGGGGACTGTGAATAAACACACTCAGGGAAGGGACTGGGGACTGTGAATAAACACACTCAGGGAAGGGAAGGGACTGGGGACTGTGAATAAACACACACAGGGAAGGGACTGGGGACTGTGAATAAACACAGGGAAGGGACTGGGGACTGGGGACTGTGAATAAACACACTCAGGGAAGGGACTGGGGACTGTGAATAAACACACACAGGGAAGGGACTGGGGACTGTGAATAAACACACACAGGGAAGGGACTGGGGACTGTGAATAAACACACACAGGGAAGGGACTGGGGACTGTGAATAAACACACACAGGGAAGGGACTGGGGACTGTGAATAAACACACACAGGGAAGGGGACTGGGGGACTGTGAATAAACACACGGGACAGGGAAGGGGACTGGGGACTGTGAATAAACACAGGGAAGGCACGGGGACTATGTATAAACACAGGGAAGGGACTGGGGACTGGGGACTGTGAATAAACACACTCAGGGAAGGGACTGGGGACTGTGAATAAACACACACAGGGAAGGGACTGGGGACTGTGAATAAACACACACAGGGAAGGGACTGGGGACTGTGAATAAACACACACAGGGAAGGGACTGGGGACTGTGAATAAACACACACAGGGAAGGGACTGGGGACTGTGAATAAACACAGGGAAGGCACGGGGACTATGTATAAACACAGGGAAGGGACTGGGGACTGGGGACTGTGAATAAACACACTCAAGGCATGTAGGGCTCTATGTGTGTTTGGGACGGTGGGGTTGAAGAACCACGGGGTAGGAAAGCAGGAAGTGAGCATGTTATGTGAAATAGTAAATAAACAGATAGCTACATCTCCACAGGGAGTGAGAAGCCACTACGGTCAAAATACAACTTTGATGCGCTCTTTCGTTTAGCTATGACTCTTCCTAGCTCTCCCTATCTGGAAATTCTTCATTCTAAAAACACAAACACTCAACAACCTATTCAGTGGAACAACTGTGAGAACATATTTGCATGTGCATGTGTATGTGTGTTTGTTAATACATTAACATGGACTGTGTGAGTGTGAGCATGGTTATTTACAGGCTACTGCTCCCCTGGAGTCTGGCATTTCTCCCCTCTCTGGTCCTGCTGGCAGGGAAACGGGTCCCTCTCGCTCCCCTTCCCTCTCCACACCCGTATCCACAGGCAACCAAAAGGAATGGTGGGCGGTGTGGGGGCCATGGGGCGGCTACTGGGGCATTCTGGGAAGTGAAAAGGCGGAGTGACCCGGAGGTCAGGGCACTTTGGCTCCCGCTGCCTGGGTCACAGCACGGTGACCGCCCTCCGCCCCCTGCCCGCCGAGAGAGAGAGAGAGGGACACACAGCTACAAGAACCCCCACCAGGTCACAAAATGGCTCCAGTGGCCCTGGATTAAGGCAGGGAAGAGTAAACCACACTAGGGTGGAAGGCACGCAGGAAGGAAGGAAGGGCCAGTCTGTCTCCCACTCAGCAGGTTAAGTGGATGCTTAGCACAGCGGTTTAGGGGGTTGAGAGTGTAATTACCACGCAAACCACGTCCAACCAGGCAACAGAAAGGGACTAAGAGTAGGAGGAAAAGAGGATACTTTACTTCTGCCATCTTCAACAAGAAGGCAGGTTCGATGACATATCACTGTGCCAACATACAATCACCCCATCTCTTGTTCTCTACGTCTCTCTCTCTCTCTCTCTCTCTCTGAAGGGGAGATACAGATACTGCCTTCACAGTACTTTCTCTACCTCTGTACTTATATTTCATTACAGTGTAGTCAGCTTGAGCAGCATTTCTCCCCTCCCTAAGCTGTCAAACACAATCATGTTCCCCTCACCATACACACTGACAGAGAACCCTCAATAACACTTTGTGTGTGTGTGTGTGTGCCCGCGTGTGTGTTTTAATGATCTGCTAAAAGCAAATATGTCTTGCCGCTGGAAGCTGTGAACTAAACTAATTATGACATCCCCTCTGTTCACTTCAATCCCAAATGTGTAAAATATGAATACAACTAGGGTAGAAAGACACTCTCGCTCAGGATTCTATTTCCCTCAAGTCATCTTTCAGCGGTACTCCTTTCTAAAACAAGCGTTGCACTTTGAGGAAGACTATTATAGAGCACCAAGAAGACAGACTAAATACTGATAGGAACAGTCCCGACAAAACTACACACTGCGTGCCCCCCAGTTACTCTAAAGCGTCTTTCAATGAGGCTTGAATGTAGAACCCAAGTCACTTTACTGATTTCGGGTGTAAATAAGACACATCTACAAGGTCATCCTCAGGTCTCTTGTTTCCATGGCATTATCATCACCGTGGCCATGAGAACATCACTATTTATGGCAGAGTGAGTCAGTAATCTATGTTAGGAATACTTCCCAGTCAGTCATTTCTGACTCACCCCACTGTGACTCAGCTGGCCCCTGTATTTCCATAATTCGTTATTTGACTTATTTCCTTGTAACTATGTGTTTTTCACATAGGTTTGAGCAGCCAGACGATTAGAACACAGCGTTATTACTTTGGGATTTCAGTAAGCGCTCCAGCCTGCCGATGTATTCAAATAATCACAGTGGAGTTCAGAGACAGAATAGAAGTGACCACATGATGTCCTTCCCTGATGGCACCGTATTCCCTTAATAACGCACCGGCAGGATGCCATTAGGGACTCAAACAAGGCCCTTTAAAGACCAGACTCCTCTGTAATGACGTCATCTAGAAGCCCAGATCTCATTTGATAATTAGATAAGGCTTCCACCAATAGGATTTAGTTGATGAAATAAAAGATGAATTGATAAAAGAAGTGGACTGTGATTCTGGCTCGGTGGAGGCTCGGAGGATACCCTCCCTGGCTGCTGTGACATTACCTTTTCTTCATAGAAAAGCAAGATACAAATGGTCTTGTCAAACGTTCCTATGAATCTTTCTCACTTTCTGTATGTAGTCCAGATCCATGTATGTCCCTCTCTGGTCCCTCTCCTCCACCGTGTTATAACGTGATGGGGATATTAGGGCCAGTGTTCTCTGTTCTCTGGCCTACCTGTGATGACGGCCCAGACAGTTGATTCTAATGCTGGCGTTGGTTCTATTTGGGTTGGGTCCAATCTGGTTCTATCTGGGTGCCTTGCTGTGTTGTGCAGCGCCGTGCAAGTGTTTTCCAGTGGCTCTCTGCTGTGGGCCCTTGGTTAGCCCCTGTGACGGCACTGCCTTTCTTTAGTCCTTGAGAGATTGATGAATCCATTATTTATGCTACCGGCCCATAAATCTCAGAGTCGAGCCCTAAAGTGAGCACCTCGCGCCACGTGGCTTCTCACATTACCCCCCTTATTCATCATGTTTAATCATTCATTTAGGCCGCACTGCCTGCCGCAGGGGGAGGGACACGCCTGTGGGTTACTCTCTCCTGTGACACGTGTGTGCGGGTGTGAGCGCCGGTGTCTGTGCATGCGTGTGTTCTAGCCAATGGGCTCTCGGTTGGTTAACCCCAGGAGACAGGAAGAGATTGGCCGTCTGTCGGTCCTTTGGTAAATGTCAGCACATTGATAGAAGGGTTTGATGACATATGGAGAAGAAATGTCAGCAGGCACAATGAGTATAAATGTCTGGATGTGTGTGGATGGAGGTAGGGGACCAGGGGGATTGTGGAGATCCCCAAGGACCCCAGAGGACACAAAGCAACTGCTGTTCTGGTGACACTGTCCGGGGGGGTAGAGAGAGAGAGAGAGAGAGAGAGAGAGAGAGAGAGAGAGAGAGAGGAATGGGCTGGGGGAACACGCCTCTGTTTGTGTTCATCCAGTTCTCCTCATGTCCTGCAGGGCCTGATCCAACTCTGGGTTCTTCCCTCTGGCTCTTTCTCAGAGTACTCTGTCTAAATCACCTACCGGTCACATGGAGTGTATAACTAACATAAACCTGGAGCCACTACCAGACACACCTGCTTTTCCTAGAATAGGGAGAGATAGTCTACACCGTGACCTGCTAGAGACTTGGAGAGGTGACATATCCTCATAGGCAAACAAACAAACATCACGCTCTTTTCCCCCCTGCATTGGCTAAGAGACACACACACACACTCACAACCACAAACACACAAACTCCCCTTCCTTCCCACACAAACATTCTCTACGCATTAGCTTGTGTTAAGTGACATTTTTTCCTTACGCTGCCTTTCCCTGGGGGCTGAGGGGCAGGCTGGGAGTACATGTGGTAATATTAAATTGCTCCGAGGTGCCACAATAGTGATGACATGGACACCTCTGCCACTGCTGCTGCCGCGCATATTAATCATCCTCTTAATTACCCACTTCCATCCTCTTACACTGCTTTACATAGGCTGTGTTACACACTCAGCTCAGCAAAAACACTGCTTTACATAAGCTGTGTTACACACTCAGCTCAGCAAAAACACTGCTTTACATAGGCTGTGTTACACACTCAGCTCAGCAAAAACACTGCTTTACATAAGCTGTGTTACACACTCAGCTCAGCAAAAACACTGCTTTACATAGGCTGTGTTACACACTCAGCTCAGCAAAAACAGCCCGCCCCCCTCTCTCCGTCTGCCTCCGTTAACTCTGTAACATAACACAGCCACTTCTCTTTCTCTCCCTACTGTACCCCTCCTCCTCATCCCTTCCTCACCACCCCCAGGTATGACTACAACACAGCACAGCACAATCCCCATCCACCACCACCCTAAACCATTACAAAGCGATTCCCCTCGTCCTTCAGTCACTCCCCAGAACCCCAGCCCTACCTCAGCAGGCTAAGATAGCTGAAAAGATGTCATTACAGCCATTTCACCATTTGACGTAATCTCAAGCCAATTTAACCGCAATCCCCTCTGAGAGGGCAGGCTGCACATTCAGAATAATGTGGCAGTGGTTGGTCTGAGACGGTAGTGTTATATACATGTGACTATCCCTCGGGATGAGTGGAGGCCCTCAGGCAGGCAGCTTTATCTCAGGCCCTGGGCTGCTTTGAGCCTTCCTGGGACCACTACTATACTGCTGCTGCTGGGGTGATCTGATAGGCAAGACACTGACCACCAGGCTAGCCAGCCAGTCAGAGCACTCAGTGACCTGGAGGGTGGGCAAAGTCACCCCAACCTCTGAACCTAGAACAGCTGATAACATGTAGCTGTCCATAGGAGCTCCAACTGTCTCATAGCTGGAGTTGGATCAACTGAACTCCACTGCTCTCATCAGCTACCAAGAGGAAGATATATTGTAGTAAATGGTTTGCCAGAGTTGACCTCTGTAGGACATCACATAATGTACCCATGACCTTGGAATGTTGTCATCTTGCTGGGAGTACAACAACTAGGCTCAAAGAACACAACAGAAACCCAGTACCAACCAACTCACACATTCTACATGACCAATCATTGAGTCCTCCCACGCTTTTATGAGGATATCACCCCCCCTAGTTAAGACGGTGCTTCCCAGTGCGACCACTGGCTAATTGGCCGCTCCATCCTAACGAGCAGCAGGTTGTAAATGCCACCTCATGCAGCGTGGAGGATCTCCTGGCTGCTCCTGGCCTCTCCTGGTGTGGCTCAGGACTGCCTGGTCCTGCTGATAACAGGTCCTTTAGTGAGCATCCTACCAGCAGCCTTCAGCCTCCTAATGACTGGCTCATTAATAATGCATCCACACAGACCTCCTCTGGATCCCTCTAATTGCCATCATTTGTTTCTCCCAGCAGAGAGAGGGCTTTAAGTGTAATCCATACTGGACCAGCGACTCACAATTAGACACTCTTACTGAACACACACACACATGAAAGCTAGCATGTACATAAGCACAGTTAACTAGTAGCCTGCTGCACGCGCACATTTTTGCATATATGCCATGGTGGAAATATAATGAGTAACTATAGTAGCAGCCCAGTCTCTGATTAGAAGAGATAGTGGTGATGGAAGTGAAAAGGTGTGGCGAGAGAAGAGGAGCGGAGAGAGAGAAGAGAGGCCAGGGACTTAAAGAGAGCTGAGGGAACAAGAGAGAGAGAGAGAGAGAGAGAGAGAGAGAGAGAGAGAGAGAAAAAAAGAGGAAGAGAGAGAGGAAAGAAAGAGGAAGAGAGAGAGAGGGAAAGAGAGAGAGAGAGAGAGAGAGAGAGAGAGAGAAAGAAGAAAGAAAGAAAGAAAGAAAGAGAAAGAGAGAAAGAAAGAGAGTGAGAGAGAGAGAGAAAGAGAGAGAGACAGAGACAGAGAGAGGGAGAGAGAGAGAGAGAGAGAGCGTGCGAGAGAGAGACAGAGAGAGGAAGAGAGAGAGGAAAGAAAAAGGAAGAGAGAGAGAGAGAGAGAGAGAGAGAGAGAGAGAGAGAGGGAAAGAGAGAGAGAGAGAGAAAGAAAGAAAGAAAGACAGAGAGAGAGAGAGACAGAGACAGAGACAGAGAGAGGGAGAGAGAGAGAGACAGAGAGAGCGTGCGAGAGAGAGACAGAGAGAACTGTGATGTCCATGGTTTATGTGAGGAGGAACCAACTGAGTGATGTTAATTTCATCCTCTCTGTTTCTTTCCAGTGTTTCATGGGTTCTATGAGTCAGTTTCTCTTCCTAGCCCCTGGTGGATCCTTCTGTACATTTATACTCTGTGTCCCAAATAGCACTCTATACCCTATATAGTGCACTAGTTATGACCAGGGCCCATATGGTTCGGGTCAAAAGTAGTGCATTACATAGGGTATAGGGTGCCATTTGGGACGCAGACAAGAGGGAAGCCATGGCCCTTAGTGCAACTCCCTGTGGACAGTAAAGTCAGGTATTACAGTACTTTATGAGCCTACATTATGTGTTTACTGCCTGTGAAGCCCTGCCTGCAGCTCCCAGCCTTGGGCAACAACAGCTTCATCACTTTCATTAGACACAGACAGGTAGAGGCTGCCATGACAGGGGGCTCAGCGGACTATATAGTGCACTACTAGGAAGCGCTTTGAAATGCAGCTCTAGTGTATTGGAGGAGGTGGTGATGAAAATGGCCCCTCTGAGGTAACGTGAGGCCCTGCCTGGCAGTGGGTCTTCCTTCCTTCCGGGATCACAGCCCTAATGAGAGACAGGCTCTGCCCCCTTCTGGGCTGCCCTTAACCCTGCCACTGGGCAGCACACACACACACACACACACACACACACACACACACACACACACACACACACACACACACACACACACACACACACACACACACACACACACACACACACACACACACACACACACACACACACACACACACACGATGGCCTGTCCAAGTCTTTCTAAACCAGCAGCTGCTGCCATTATGCTTCCTCAGGAGCACAGCTGTGTCACCAGCCACCACCACAGCCACAGTCACTGTCATGGCTCCACTCCACACCACAGCAGAGATGGGGGTCAGCAGGGGAAGCAGTTATCCACCCCGTTCTCATTAGTTAGTCCATGCTGTGGTTGTTCACCAGCTGGATTGTATCCTCAACCCTTAAACACACAATATAGAAACACAAACAGTGGCCTTTATGTAGACAGAAACTCTCTCCCTCTCCCGTTCACTGACGCGTGCGCACGCGCACACACACACACACACACACACACACACACACACACACACACACACACACACACACACACACACACACACACACACACACACACACACACACACACACACACACACACACACACACACACACACCTCCAGCTAACTCCTAGTACTGCTGATGAGGCAGAGCTATGACACCAGGATGAATAGGTGTGTGGTGTGTGTCTCTGGGCTCTGCTTTGGAGGAAGACGACGTAAAAGATGCTAAATCACCCGGTTCACAGCCCGTTGGGGAGCTTACGGGTGAGGGCTGGCCATCCGGGAACACACTCATCCATTCCCCCTATCCATCCTGGAGGAGACACACTCATCCATTCCCCCTATCCATCCTGGAGGAGACACACTCATCCATTCCCCCTATCCATCCTGGAGGAGACACACTCATCCATTCCCCCTATCCATCCTGGAGGAGACACACTCATCCATTCCCCCTATCCATCCCGGAGGAGACACAATCATCCATTCCCCCTATCCATCCCGGAGGAGACACACTCATCCATTCCCCCTATCCATCCCGGAGGAGACACACTCATCCATTCCCCCTATCCATCCTGGAGGAGACACACTCATCCATTCCCCCTATCCATCCTGGAGGAGACACACTCATCCATTCCCCCTATCCATCCTGGAGGAGACACACTCATCCATTCCCCCTATCCATCCTGGAGGAGACACACTCATCCATTCCCCTTATCCACCCCGGAGGAGATGCTCTCAGTATGAGACATCCCCAAACAGACCTGCGATAGGCTCACTCTGACTACAGACCCATTTTCACATCAGAGGTTCATGTCACAATATAAGTGAGTTCTGATCGGAGGGACTGATTCCATCGCAGTTCAACAACAATAATGGTAAAGGGATATGGAATAACATTATCATGGGGTTCTTTTTAAATGTCTAGTTGACATTACGGGTGTGTATAACATTGACTCCCAGGGCCCTGCCGCTACAGTTCTACACAGTGGGAGCCTGTTCCTTTGCTTTGGGACAGATCCAGCAGTGTGAGAGTGGTGGCTTGGCTCTGGACTCTGTGTGGGCTTTCTGGTTTGTGTCTCCCGACCGCTTCCCACAGGGAGGAATTCTCACATTGTAATGTGGTAGTTTAGGGAACCACTTCGTCTGCTCTCTCGCCTCCTACTGAACTGTGTGGGCCAGCGCTTCATTCAGAGCCAGGCGAAAGCAGGATTGAAGATAGAGGAACACACACATTAGGAAGGAGAACAGAGAACCACAGGGACGGGAGGCCCAGTCTGCCACCACACAAACTGGAGTTGCACTACCATGTAGGAATGTAGTGATCTCCCTCTGGAATGGTCCATAATACATGAATATTCAGACTTAATGGCAATGGCACTTACACACCAGGCAGCCCAGGTGTGGTGTAGAGTGAGGAATACCTGTGGGAGAGAGATCGACGAGCATTTAGCTAGCTGCCGATGGTGGTGGTGGTGGAGTGAGTCAGTGTGAGCACGTCTGTCCCTAGGCTGGCATGGGTTCAGACAGGACAGGACAGCTTTGCAGAAGGGCCCTAAGTGGCGGTTGGTTGGGAGCCAATAGACAGCCCACTAAGGACAGGGACAGAGTGGAAGACAGACAGCCGTCCAAGAGGTGGACTCCACTCTCCACTCTTATAGACTCCACACTCTCTCTCTCTCCACACAATACACACCTGCATGTAAAGTTAGAGCTCTCTCATTCATATGGCTTCTTAAAGTCAGGAAGGACTCCTAATGTCAGCCACTGTTGTTACACAGCATATCTAATTACACAGTTATACAGTTTTGAATACAAAAACAGATGGCAGCATTTCTACAAAAATAGACACTGGAACACACAGTGAGGTAAACGACCTCCCTCTGCTGCTCTTCTCTCACCTCTCCTTCTACTGCGTCGCATCCTACCCTTGTCTCAGCTCATGAAATGTTCTGAAACATTTCCCCCTCTGCTTTAGGCCGACAGAAGCCTCTCATATTTAACATCCTGGTTTTGGAGTGGTTTCTCCCTCCTCTCCATCTGTTTTGGAAGCTCAGGGCTGACTTCCCTTTGTGGTGGGCTGAGCTGTAAAAGTGTATGTGCTGTGCCAGTGTACTGTCAGCTCCTTCCCCACACCTCCCTGTCTCCCTCCACCCCAGCGACATTAACTCCATCTACAGGGCCTCAGGAAATGAGATAAATATGTCTTAGAGGACATGATGAGTTGGCACTTTCTGCTGTAGAGTTCAGCACTTAATGTCGAGAGCAGGGGAAAGAGAGAGCGAGAGAAAGTATGAGAGAGCGAGAGAGAGACAGAGAGAGAGAGAGAGAGAGAGAGATGGGGTAGAGAAGGCAGGAGAGTAGGAGAGGAACAAAGAAACGGTAAGAATAGGAGACGGCGAGACAGTGAGGCGAAAGGGAACAGATGGACAAGAAAAGGAGATGGAAGGGAGATAGAGAGAGTGGGGGATAGAGAAAGAGAGAGTATTGATGCAACTCTCTCCATTCATGAGTCAAGGCTATCGGCACAGTACTTTAGTGAGAGAGAGAGAGAGAGAGAGAGAGAGAGAGAGAGAGAACAGTGAGTTTGAGCTGGAGGACGTGTTAGACACTAAAATCTCTGTCTCATCTCCTGGGAGCAGCAATATGGCTGTCAGAGACCTGGGGGCTATTTCTGTTCCCTCTCCCCCAACTGCTGGCTCATAACTGAGCCTGAGCTCGGCCAGAGCTGGCCTGTTTCATGGAGGAGGGAGGAGGAGAGGAGCTGCTGGTCTATCTATAGGATGACAATGTTATCTGATTGCAGCCCTAAAATCCCCCTATTGCCTAATAACGGCAATAAAACAGCATGCTGGTGCAACGCCACTGACTCATTTTAAGACAGAGTGAGGATACAGAAAGAGGAAATTATTCATAGACTCTGTTCAAGTTATGAGGAGAAGAATTGAATGTGCGTCACACAGAGAAAACAATGTATGTGTTTGTGACTGTAGATATAATACGGTCTGGAAAGCCCCTGTTTCCAGGCAGAGTTAGAACCACAAACCACCACTGCTGCTCTGGCTACAGCCTGTCCATGTAGGGAGGCAGAGTCCTGAAGTTAACACCAGGGTGGAATCTGGACCACAATCTGGCTGCATGCCTGCATGCTGGTCTCTGTGGCAAGGGCACTATGGACAAGGACATACCAATAACTTGCCTGTCTGTGTCTACTGTTACAACGGTTCTGAATGTGGCTCACCTCTAATGTGCAGTCTTGAGCAGAGACATGTTGCCAGGCTGTGCCCTTTAGGTGAAATTGCTGAGGAACACACAGGTACACACACACGGGTACACACACATACGAGTACACACACACACACACACACACACACACACACACACACACACACACACACACACACACACACACACACACACACACACACACACACACACACACACACACACACACACACAGAGAGATAAACACAGAAACATGCACACACTCCATCCATATCCAACCTAGCCTTCTCTAACTCTGAAGCCCTCTCTCTGCAGTCACAAACACATCAAACGCTAGACACTACAAAGGATTACATCAAAAGTGTTATTTCAATTCTCTCTCTCTCTCTCTCTCACACACACACACACACACACACACACACACACACACACACACACACACACACACACACACACACACACACACACACACACACACACACACACACACACACACACACACACACACACAACACACACACACACACTAAAGTTCCCCTAACACCTCCAAACATTGTGGACCAGCGTCTTCATTTAGAGGTGAGTGTGTGGCTCAATATAAACCCTAAGGTCTAAAGTGAATTATGCTGCAGAAGAATAACAGTGTTGTAAATGGAGTGGCTCTGGTCTAGAACACTGTAACTGTCCTGGGTGGCCTGGTCCTGTGCTGCCTGCCTGCTCTGCTTGCTCTAATCTCAGTGTGACCAACCACCCCAGTGGAACAGCCTGGGCACAGAGGAGCACATAGGTGACAAAGTGACACGGTGCCTGAGCCCACCACTGGCTCTGTGTGTGTGTGTGTATGTGTATATATATATATATATACATGTGTGTGTGTGTGTGTGTGTGTGTGTGTGTGTGTGTGTGTGTGTGTGTGTGTGTGTGTGTGTGTGTGTGTGTGTGTGTGTGTGTGTGTGTGTGTGTGTGTGTGTGTGTGTGTGTGCCAGAGGTGCCATGCACTGCTACAACCTCAAGTGTGTATGTACCAGTATCTACATACACACTTGGGAGGAGCATTTAGAGCTGTAGAGGTTAGTGTTTTCTCAGCCTCAGAGGAAGCAGAACCGTACCAGAGCCGACGCTCATTAGAGTGAGCGGTATTGACAGAGTGCCATCGAAGATGTGTGGAGTGTGTGGCGCCGGTGTATTCAAGCATGCAGCATCACAATACAAGCACGCCTCCAAGGAGGCCTGTCGCTCTGTTATACAAGCAAATAAACAAGGCCCTATTGATCCCTACACAACAGACAGGCAGCAAAATGAGCCCTCAGTCACACATGAAGAAAACAAGTGGTAAATAGTCTGACTCCCTCAATCACTCAGTCCTTCACTGGACATTAATCAGGATCAATGGGTGTATATAATTAGTGTTTCTTCTACCTTAATCTACGCCAACATCAAGCTAAGACACTTGAGTGGCCCTTGGACTCGAGTGGCCCGCTGTAGCTCAGTTGGTAGAGCATGGCACTTGCAATGGCAGGATAGTGGGATGGATTCCCGGGACCACCGGTATGTAAAATGTATGCACGCATTACTGTAAGTTGCTTTGGATAAAAGCATCCGCTAAATGGCATATATTATTGATTACTTTAGGCTCCAAACATAAACAGGAGCAGGGATTCTGCTCTGCAGCAGTTCTAAGAGAAACAGATCAGGATGAGGACATTACATTACAGCACATTGAGGTAGTTGAATAAAGCCTTTGTCTTCATGGCCTGCCAGGTCAAGTTCCCCTGCCATGGGTAATGTCTGATTTTAGTCTCCAGTCTGCCTTACCACAGCCTGAAAAACCTGTGTCTTTATGGCCTGCCAGGTCAGGTTCCCCTGCCATGGGTAATGTCTGATTTCAGTCTCCAGTCTGCCTTACCACAGTCTGATAAAGGCTGGGTCGCCTTCCCCAAAGTTAGCTATAAATACCCCACTGAGGGATCAGGTAGCTGCTATGCTACTGTAGCTCTGCCTGAATAATGCTGTCCACAACAACAGATCAGGACCCAGGTAATTATACTGGCTACTGGCTATCAGCCAGAGAGAGAGAGAGAACGAGAGAGGGAGAGAGAGAGAGAAAGAGAGAGAGAGAGAGAGAGAGAGAGAGAGAGAGAGAGGGGTAGAGTAAGAGTGACAGGAGGAAAGGACGGAGGAGAGAGGGAGAGAGGCCTGGGGTAATGTGAATGACAAGGGAAAGAAAGGAGGAAAGAAGTGACAGGTGGAAATGGAAAGGTTAGGAGAGATGGAGAGAAAGGATGAAAAAGATGGGAAGTGAGACAAGAGTGGGCGGGTTCCTGCAATGTTGAGAGGAAAATGTCTCCCCGTACACATCTTTTCTCCAATCACAGAATCAACTCTTTTGTATGTAGTGTTTGGAGCAGCAGTGGTGTGTGACTGGGCCGTCTCCGATTTAGCCTACATTAGCATCCTGTCAGAAGGGAAGGCTGCCATTACAGGCAGCTGTGTGGTTCTCTCTGAGCTCCTGCAGCTTAGCATGGTTAAACCTCACCACCACCATACACTGCAACTCACAATAACACCACACAAAGTCTGCTCTGCTCCGTAACCAGGAAGTGGCCACCTTTCACCATCATGACCTCAAAAGCTTCAAGGGAAAGAAACAGGAAATCTGCAATTAAAAGCCATGTGACAGTGGATGTCCTGATCTGCACCACATCTGTGGCTCCTGCACTCGTTGGCCTGGTGACTGATCCAAATCCGCTGTGGCCCCTGTAACCAGCGGATTATCTGGTCCAGAACAGTAGAGGCCCTCCAGGAGGCGTGTTACACAACCTGGGAATGTCACTCATTCTCTAATTCCATCCAAACACACATTCATAACACACGGCCCCACAGTGGCATTCAAGTCTTTAATCATGAGTTATTGGGGATTATGCAGCAATGTACTGCAGTGTGTACGGGAGATAAACATTAAGAGAGAGAGTGTGTTAACAGTGAGAATGAAAGCAAGAGAAAGACAGGGAGAGAGAGGTAGAGGGTGAGAGAGAGAGAGACCCCCTCTCATATCATTACCAAGCCCTGCAATTTTTAAGAGTCCCCTCATCCAGCTGGTCCTGGGGCTCACAAATCTGTTCTACTGATGCACTGAAGCCTCAGGACCAACACATTTAACCAATCAAAATAAACCAAATTACCACACAGTCAAAACCACACAGGGAAACACAAAAGCAAGCACAAAGAAAAACGCAGTGCTATCTGGAACTAAATTGGCAGTACAACATGGCAAACTATTCGACCATAGTTACTGATCAAAACCTTAGAAAAACCCTGACAAAGTGCAACCACTTCCCCACAACAGAACCTGAGACAGAGACGCATTTCCTGACAAAATGTAAAAAACATAAAACAACTAGAGAGTGTAATTTCCTGATGAGAATAGGACGCAGAGAGCTGTGGGTTAGAAGTCGCACATTGCTGCCTGTCATAAGATGAGGGACAGTGTCTGACAGACCAACCAACCTGCACATGTCCTCTATGCGTATTGTTATGATACATTGTATGGTTATTTTGACCCTTGACGATTGTTGTTACTGATTGTCCCGTTGACAATATTGATTACTATTATTACTATTTGGCCCTAAACAGAGAGTACACAGTGGCAGAATACCTGACCACTGTGACTGACCCAAAATGAAGGTAAGCTTTGGCTATGTACAGACTCAGTGAGCATAGCCTTGCTATTGAGAGGCTGCCGTAGGCAGACCTGGCTCTCAAGAGATAACAGGCTGTGCACACTGCCCACAAAATGAGGTTGAAACTGAGCTGCACTTCCTAACCTCCTGCCAAATGTATGACCATATTAGAGACACATATTTCCCTCAGATTACACAGACCCCACAAAAATTCCAAAACATATCCAAATTTGATAAACTCCCGTATCTATTGGGTGAAATACCACAGTGTGCCATCACAGCAGCAAGATTTGTGACCTGTTTCCACAAGAAAAGGGCAACCAGTGAAGAACAAACATCATTGTAAATACAACCAAAGTTTATGTTGATTTATTTTCCCTTTTGAACTCTATTTGCACATCATTATAACAGTGTACATAGCCATAATATGACATTTGAAATGTGTCTATTCCTTTGAAACTTTACTATTCATTTTTGATTGATTATTTCACTTTTTTAGTTATCTATTTCACTTGCTTTGGCAATGTAAACATATGTTTCCCATGCCAATAAAGCCATTTGTATTGAATTGAGAGAGAGAGAGAGAGAGAGAGAGAGAGAGAGAGAGAGAGAGAGGAGAGAGAGAGAGAGAGAGAGAGAGAGAGAGAGAGAGACTTAAAACACAATTTCACAGTAGGAACGAAAGACAAAGAACACACTAAAGTCTATTCATATCTGGGCTTAAAAATAATCTCCAACGGAAATTTCTGCTTCGCTGTCAATGAACTGAAAGAGATTGCGAGAAGGGCTTTTTACGCAATCAAAAGACAAATTAAAATTAACATACCGATTAGACCCTGGCTCAAAATATCAAAATCTACAATTTAACCAATTGACCTATATGGAAGTGTGGGGTCTGCTAACCAATCAAGACAAAAAAAAATAAAAATGGTACAAACATGACATTTAAATCCTGCATGCAGAATTCTGTAAAAGCATTCTTGGAGTACAGAGAAAATCCCCAAATAATGCATGCAGGGCAGAATTAGGGCAATATCCATTACTAATTAATATCCAAAACAAGCCATCAAATTCTATAACCACCTAAAAACAAGTGATCCCCACTCCTACCACTACAGAGCCCTGAAATGCTAAGATATGAATATAGAGAAAAGTTCACAAACCCCTACCAACTCAACAAAGCTTCAGGACAGCAATCAGACAATCTGGCCCAAACAAAAATGTTATTATATAACTTAAAAAGTGTGACCTGTTGCGATAAGAAAAGGGTAACCAGTGGAGAACAAACACCAAAGTAAATAGAACCTAGACTTATATTTGTCCCTTTATTTAATTTCCTTAAAGGGGACCCTAGTGGAGCCACCTGGCTGAGGGGGCCCTAGTGGAGCCAGCTGGCTGAGGGGGCCCTAGTGGAGCCACCTGGCTGAGGGGGCCCTAGTGGAGCCACCTGGCTGAGGGGGCCCTAGTGCAGCCACCTGGCTGAGGGGGCCCTAGTGGTGCCAGCTGGCTGAGGGGGCCCTAGTGGAGCCAGCTGGCTGAGGGGGCCCTAGTTGAGCCACCTGGCTGAGGGGGCCCTAGTGGTGCCAGCTGGCTGAGGGGGCCCTAGTGGTGCCAGCTGGTTGAGGGGGCCCTAGTGGAGCCAGCTGGCTGAGGGGGCCCTAGTTGAGCCACCTGGCTGAGGGGGCCCTAGTGGTGCCAGCTGGCTGAGGGGGCCCCTATGGAGCCACCTGGCTGAGGGGGAACTAGTGTAGCCAGCAAGTTGTGTAAGGAGCGAGTAGTTGGATAAGTCTGTGAGCTAACTGAACTTAAATTTATAGGCAATTTTACATTTTATTTAAATTCCACTGAGGGCCGAGTGTCTGCGGGTTTTAGTTTTTTCCTTTCAATTAAGACCTAGAGAACCAGGTCAGGGGAGGTCCTTACTAATTAGAAACCTTAATTCATCAATCAAGTACAAGGGTGGAGCGAAAACCCCGCAGACACTCGAGCCTCTGTGGAATGAGTTTGACGTGATTTAGAGTGTATAGACTGACAGCAAAATCACAGTCTACATGAACATAGCAATACTCAACCATAAAGCATTGAAGCCAACAAAAAGTGCATGCTGCATGCTGTTAATAAATGCTATAGAGGAGGGTAGTGTAGAAACCTACCAAAAAACTATTGGCCAACAACAAATCTAATCCCTCCAAGACAACTTCCTGGACAAAATGTTTCCCTGCAATAGTGAAGATGTAAATTTTGCAGTAGAAGCATGAACATTATATCTGACCTATCAGTGAACATAACACATTTCAATTCAAGCAGAAAACCTAAGAAAACTAACAACAAAGAGAAATGTTTTGATGAAGAATGGAAAGAATATAGAAAGAAATTGAGAAACCTATCCAATCAAAAACACAGAGATACAAAAACCTTAGCTCATGGGGAAACACTAAAACAGTACAGAAATACAATAACAAGAAAAGAAGGAACAGCATGTCAGAAAACAGCTCAATGTGATTGAAGAATCACTTCTGGGATTCCCAAATCACTTCTGGGAAAATGGGAAGCCACTAAACAAACAACAACACGAAAAGGTACCTATCCTAAATGGAGACGTATGGATAAACCATTTCTCCAAACTTTACGGCCATATAACAAAGAACCAAGAACAAAAACATGATAATTGACTAAATGTAGAATCAGTGTTTAAAGACATTGAATGAGCTACAGGACAAAATACAAACACTCCAACCCAAAAAGGACTATGGTGTTGACTAAATGGTATACTAAACAAAATGATAAAATATACAGGCCACAAATTGAAATGGGCTATTCTTAAACTACTCAGTATTATTCTCAGCTCTAGCATCTTCTCCAATATTTGGAACCAAGGTCTGGTTACCCCTATCCACAAAAGTGGATTTGACCCAAATAATTATCGTATAATCTGCGTCAACAGGAATATCTGAAAACCCTCTGCAGTATCATCAACAGCAGACTCCAACATTTTCTCTGTGAAAACAATGTCCTGAGCAAATGTCAAATTGGCTTTTTACCAAAATACTGTACACTACGACAGACCACGTATGCAACCTGAACACCCTTATTGACAAACAAATAAAGCAATACAAAAGCAAAGTCTTCCCATGCTTTGTTGACTTAAAAAAAGGTTTTGACTTAATTTGACATGAGGGTCTGCTATACAAATTGATGGAAAGCGGTGTTGGAGGAAAAACATATGACATTATGAAATCAATGCACACAAACACACAGATGACATTATGATATCAATTGGCAATAAACAATCTGATTTCTTTCCTCGGGGCCGTGGGGTGAGACAGGGATGCAACTTGAGCCCCACCCCCTTTAACATTTATATCAATGAATTGGTGAGGGCACTAGAGCAGTCTGCAGAACCCGGCCTCTCAGTAAGACAAATATAATAGTGTTCAAAGAAGGCTGTGAATGATCAAAGAGACAAGGCAAGAAGGGCCTACTATGCCATCGAAAGGAACAAAAAACTTGACATCATAATTAGGATTTGGCTAAAAATACTTAAATCAGTTATAGAACCCATTGCGCTCTATGGTTGTGAGGTCTGGGGTCCACTCACCAATCAAGAATTCACAAAATGGGACAAACACCCAATTGAGATTCAGCATGCAGAATTCGGCAAAAATAAGCCCCAAACAATGCATGCAGAGCAGAATTAGGACTATAATCGAGCTGTTAAATTCTACAACCACTTAAAAGGAAGCTATGCCATGAGAAAAGCACAACCAGTGGAGGACAAACAACATAGTAAATACAAAGAAGATTTATCTTTTTATTTATCTTCCCCCACTATTCCTACTACAACTATTTGCATATTGCTAAAACACTGTACATAGCTGATAATATAACACTTGAAATGTCATTACCTTTTTGAGTGCAATGTTTACTGTTCATTTCAAATAGTTTTTTATTGATGTTGTTAAATTTGTTTCTTCTTACTTTTGTTTGTTTATTTCACTTGCTTTGGCAATGTAAACATACAGTATGTTTCCCATGCCAATAAAGCCCCTTTGAATTGAATTGAGAGAGAGAGACAGAGAGCGAGGAGAGACAAACAGAGACAGAGAGACAGAGAGAGGAATACACAGGTCCAGACCTATCTCCTCCACTGACTCACCACCCATCAACCCGCTCTCTGCCTCGCCCTGACACGCCCTGACAATGGCGCCATTATGACCTCTTCCCCCCCTGGCATCATCCCAGTCCCCCATACTCAGCACCCCCCCCCCCCCCCCCCTTTCACCCCTACCCTGCAGCAGAGATTAACCACAGCAAATTGGCCAATCATAATTAACATTCACCCTGCACCCTCACGTTCTGCTCCAGGTCAGATTCACAGTATTACTTAAAGTAATGCCTCTGATAAACAGTCCTGTAAATGGGGCCTTAATGTCTGGTTAGTGTTCTGTACCAGTGATTGGGCCTTAATGTCTGGTTAGTGTTCTGTCCCAGTGATTGGGCCTTAAGGTCTGGTTAGTGTTCTGTCCCAGTGATTGGGCCTTAAGGTCTGGTTAGTGTTCTGTCCCAGTGATTGGGCCTTAAGGTCTGGTTAGTGTTCTGTCCCAGTGATTGGGCCTTAAGGTCTGGTTAGTGTTCTGTCCCAGTGATTGGGCCTTAATGTCTGGTTAGTGTTCTGTCCCAGTGATTGGGCCTTAAGGTCTGGTTAGTGTTCTGTCCCAGTGATTGGGCCTTAAGGTCTGGTTAGTGTTCTGTCCCAGTGATTGGGCCTTAAGGTCTGGTTAGTGTTCTGTCCCAGTGATTGGGCCTTAAGGTCCGGTTAGTGTTCTGTCCCAGTGATTGGGCCTGGCTTTTTACAAACAGATGCTGATGAATAATAAGAGATGATGGACAGGGAGTGTTTGGGAAAAAGTTCTCACCAGACCAGACATGGCGATGAAGGGAGGTTCATTTGCGTGTGCCAGGTCAGCCAGTCGGCAACCGCAGTACTTTCAGAGCTCAGATGTTTCCCTGCATTAGGCAGTCTCTCTCTCTCCATCTCTCTGCTGCTCTCAAATGGGCACTATTACCGCAGCAGGCAGACATTTTCACTTATGCCTCATTTTTGTATTTTACTAGTTCTGTCCATTTTATGTCTGTCTTTTCTCTCCGATCATTTCATCTAGCTATTTTTAGCCATATCTGCAAATGACCATTTTCATCACTACCAATACTCTCCCTCGCTGCATTTAACAAGATCCCAATACCGATAGTGTTGTATTGAGTCAAGTGAAATATGAGTTTGGCTTAAATTCTGCAGTGAAAATAACTATGTTGTTGAACTGTGATTCTTCTGTTAAATTAAAATATATTTTTAGCTCGATTTTGCCTGCATTGGAAATAATGTCAGTTTTGTTGCTCTTTGACTGTATAATCCTCTTGAATCCAAACATTAAGAGAAAATTATACAAATGATTTTAAAAAATGGTATAGTTCAAATGAAAAACGTTCAACTCCCAACATCTAATAAAATAATCCTTCTAGCAGACATTTCAAAGTTTCTCAGACAGTGTCCTCATCGACTGTCTGGAAAAAGGGGGAAGCCAGCCACTTTCCTCAGAGTATATCACATAACAGTAGATAGCCCCACCATCCATAGACACCTGGCCCTGGGTTGTCATGTCTCCCTACTACTGTACAGTTCAGAAAGTAGTCACCCGCCTTGACTTTTTGTTTTTGTTTTTGTGTCTCAAAGTGGTATTAAAATGGATTTAATTGTACATTTTTGTCAATGATCGACACAAAATACTCTAATGTCAAAGTGGAAGAAAAATTCTAAGACTTGAAAAAAATATAAACATGAAAAATAAAACACTAACATACCTTGATTAGATAAGTATTCAACCCCCTGAGTCAATACATGTTAGAATCACCTTTGACAGCAATTACACCTGTGAGTGTCTAAGAGCATTCCACACCTGTATTGTGCAACATATGCCCATTATTATTTTAAAAATAGATTTTCAAGCAGATTTAAGTCAAAACTGCCACTCAGAAACATTCACTGTCTTCCAGTCTAGATTTGGCTTTGTGTTTTAGATTATTGTCCTGCTGAAAGGTAAATTCATCTCCCAGTGTGCTTAGCTCCATTCCATAAATGTTTTATCCTGAAAAACTCCCCAGTCCTTAATGATTGCAAGCATACCCATAACATGATGCAGCCACCACTTTGCTTGAAAATATAGAGAGTGGTACTTAGTAGTGTGTTGCATTGGATCTGCCCCCATAGCACTTTGTTTTCAGGACAAACATTTTATTGCTTTGCCACATTTTGTGCAGTATTACTTTAGTGCCTTGTTGCAAACAGTATGCATGTTTTGGAATATTTTTTATTCTGTACAGGCTTCCTTATTTTCATCTGTCAATAAGGTTAGTATTTTGGAGCAACTACAATGTCGATCCATCTTCAGTTTTCTGCTATCACAGCCATTAAACTGTAACTCTTTTTCCTTCCTCTCTGGTGACTGAGTTAGGAAGGACATCTGCATCTTCGCAGTGACTGGGTGTATTAATACACCATCCAAAGTGTAATTAGTAACTTTACCATGCTCAAAGCGATGTTCAATGTCAACTTTTACCATTTTACTCATCTATCAATAGGTGCCCTTTTTTGCGAGGCATTGGAAAACCTCCCTGGTCTTTGTGGTTGAAATTCACTGCTCGACTGAGGAACCTTACAGATAATTGTATATTTGGGGTACTCAGATGAGGTAATCATTCCAAAATCCTGTTAAACACTGTTATTGCACACAGAGTGAGTCCATGCCAACTATTTCATCAAGTCTCTCCATCTCTGTCCACACTCTCCAGTCTAGAACAGGAGATGAACAGTAATCAACAGCAATACCACTAGGAACAACCCTCTGGGTAAACTAACCTCTAATGCCTAACCCCTAACGTCTCTTCACATCACTAAATTAAAGCACACTGGCAAAGCAGCACAGACATAATTCAAGCCACAAAAACTTTGGGAAAAGCTTGAAATAAGGTAGAACATTACCAAAGCTAAACTGCTGCTACCCATCACCTCATTATAGCCTGTGGAGAACTCCAATCCCCACTTAAACCCATACAAGTAATTACCTTATCAGTGGGACTGAGCTCGAGACAGGCTGAGAGGAAAATTAGCCTCCCAACTGTTTAAACCGCACAGCAGTCAGAGTAGACTCGCAGGAGAACCGTTCTGCTTGGGCGCTGACAGGGGCTGAGGCTGCTACCCGAACTAATGCTAAGTTTGTGGTTGTGGCTGAGGCTGGGTTAGCTTCCCAAGCCCCTTCAAGGTCGAGTCTCTAGAGGTAGGTGCACACAGACAAAGCAGAGCACTGGCTCAGACTCACTGCAGTGGCATAGAAATCCCACCACAGAGTCACGCTTGGGGAGAAACATGCTCTATCCATGAGGGAGCAGCTTGTCTGGAACCTTGAGTCTTCATGCGGATCAAACCAAAACACAATCCCCCCTCTCCCTGTCTCCTGATGTTGCCAGCCAAAGATAGCCCCTCCCTCCTTTCACCCTCCTTACCCTTACTGTTCTCCATCAATTTGTTCTCCACTTTCCTGCTCCTTTATTTTTCCCCTCCCTCCCTCCCTCCCTCCCTCCCTCCCTCCCTCCCTCCCTCCCTCCCTCCCTCCCTCCCTCCCTCCCTCCCTCCCTCCCTCCCTCCCTCCCTCCCTCCCTCCCTCCCTCCCTCCCGTCTGGTGTGTGGGGTGTGGTCTGTGTTAACCCATTAGGCCAGATCTCCAGCCCAGAGCCTAACCCAGCCCAGCCCTGTAGCAGAAATACCCCTGACTTAATTAGCCTGGCGCTGATGGACCCTGGCACAGCCAAGCACCGTCCACAGCTTCCTGCCATGTGACTAATGAAAACACACTCAAATTACAGAGCGCACACACACACACACACACACACACACACACACACACACACACACACACACACACACACACACACACACACACACACACACACACACACACACACACACACACACACACATCCACCCACCACAGGGGTGAGACAGGTTGTGAGGAGGAGGGAGTTAGGGTGGTCCACCCAACCCAGTCTGGCCATATGGCCCGAGCTTCACCCCGTCACGGAGTCTGCCAAACACCCCATCATACAAGGACCAGGGGGCAAGAGGGAAACGCACACACACACACACACACACACACACACACACACACACACACACACACACACACACACACACACACACACACACACACACACACACACACACACACACACACACACACACACACACACACACCCCCCCCCCCCGCACACAGCACACAGCCTGACAATGGAGCATGCGTTTCTCCATAGGGAGGGGGTAAAGGCAGTTGGATCATGCACATCTAGAAAAGATGAATGTGTTTGTACTTGGCTGGTCTGTTAGTACCATTGACAGAGTATCTCACCTGCCAGTAAGCAGTGCCCAGTGCCCATGCTCTGTATTTAAGTGTATACCCTCACCCCTCAGCCCCCCATAACATCCCACAATGCATTGTGCTAAATGGACTGTGGCTCTGGCATCAGTTGGCACTCTAGGCAGTCTGGAAGGCGTACAGTGGCGTTTAGGGGTGAGGGGATGAGGAGGGTGAAGGAGGGAAGAGGAGATGGGGGTGTTCTGGAACGGTGCATGGCCAAATATTGACAAAGCTGGTATCTCCTGCTGTCAGGGCATTCTGTGAGCGCAGGGTGGAAAAAAATCAATTAGGCTCGCCCACAATGGCTGCTTTTCTCTCCTCTTCCCCTTCCCTCCTCTTCTCCTCTGGTTGGAGGCTGCTGCCAGGGATGTGGCTGGGCAGATTGGGGGATTCACACACACAGAACAATGTGTCACAACAGCCGCAGAGGAATAATATTACAGAGTCTTACAGAGGGCAGAGCATCGCACAAAGCACTAAGCCGAATGCGCATGCACGTACACCCACTGAATTATACACACGACGTGTGGCTCTGACGGCTAAGACAAAGCAAAAACATTGCAACCAGTACTCACAACTGTTGTTCGGCAAAAATGAGTTGTGGATCAATGACTGTCACAATGACATAGTTCGACACTGAAGGAGAGAACGTAGCACAACTACCTGGTAGGGATGTAACGATTCACCGATAAGGTCACCGTTTTAAACATTTAAGATATGAGTTCATCAGTCCAAGGGACCCAAAACCAATCAAAATGTAGCATGCATCGGTCAGAAAATTGATTCAAACATTATGAAATTGCCGGTTCACAAAAATGTTTTGCTCAAATTATTTTCTTTCTACCTTCCGAAAATACCTAATCTTTTGTAACAACTGCAAACTCTCCTTCAGTGTTGAACTAAGCATGTCATTGTGTCGACAGTCATTGATCTACCACAAATTTTTGCCGCACAACCGTAAACAATATCAGTAGTCATACTTCACGCGCTGACCAACGAGAGGTACAGTAGGCCTTTTCCTGATCTGGCACATCTGCAAGTCACCTTCAGCATTCACATTTTTGTAATATTGCTTGCACAATATTTTTAGGTGAGGGACAACCAATGTAATTTTGTAGGTTATTTTGATCAAATGCGCTGTTGAAAATTGTGTTTTACTGGAATAAGCATAGCCTAAGCTACCCCAGGAGACACAACTCTCATCTGATCAGGGCTTACATTCGTTTTGATTTCGATGGTTCAGGTTCACCATCAACAAGAGTTTTGGTAGTTTTGATTGGAACAAGATAAATATTGATCCATTACTAGCTCTTAATCTGCAAAAATGACAAATGAATTAGTGGGGTGGGAGGAGGGACATCATTTACACACAAGCCCACACACACGCCCACACACATGCGTCGGCTCAGACAGATCCAGCTCAGCGAGGCCCAGCTCACAAGTTTCCTCAGCAGCAGATTTTAATTTATGTTTTTAATGAATGTTTATACAGCACATGTTTGTGCATTGAATCGTATTGCATCAAACTGCATCAATTTGCTCCTTTAATCATACTGAATTGCATTGAATCATTTCAAACTAAAATGGATCGTTCTTGTATCGTATCGGAGCCCATGTATCTATACTGAACAAAAATATAGACGCAACATGTAAAGTGTTGGTCCCATGTTTCACGAGCTGAAAGAAAGGATCCCAGAAATGTTTCATATGCACAAAAAGCTTATTTCTCTAAAATTTTGTGCAACGTCATTTTAGAACATTTGGAGGTACGTCCAACCGGCTTCACAACTGCAGACCACATGTATGGCGTCGTGTGGGCAAGCGGTTTGCTAATGTTAACGTTGTAAACAGAGTGCCCATGGTGGCGGTCGGGTTATGGTATGGGCAGGCATAAGCTATGGACAACAAACACAATTGTATTTTATCCATGGCAATTTGAATGCACAGAGATATTGTGACGAGATCCTAAGGCCCATTTTTGTGCCTTTCATCCACAGCCATCACCTCATGTTTCAACATGATAATGCACAGCCCCATGTCACAAGGATCTGTACACAATTCCTAGAAGCTGAAAATGTCCCAGTTCTTCCATGGCCTGCATACTAACCAGACATGTCACCCATTGAGCATGTTTGGGATGCTCTGGATCAACGTGTACGACAGCGTGTTCCAATATCCAGCAACTTCGCACAGCCATTGAAGAGGAGTGGAACAACATTCCACAGGCCACAATCAACAGCCTGATCAACTCTATGTGAAGGAGATATCTGTATCTGTGACCAACAGATGCATATCTGTATTCCCAGTCATGTAAAATCCATAGATTAAGACCTAATGGATTGATTTCAATCGACTGATTTCCTTAGGAAATTGTTGCAGTTTGAATTCATGTTTTTGTCTAGTGTAGATACGTACGGAACTTGAAAGGTAAGAATGCACATCAATACTATTTGGGAAAAAAACGTCAGCTACCTACAAAACATAACCGTTAGTACAAATTAATTCAGTTTCGACATCTGAATAGAACATTGGAAGAGCTCGCTTTACAAGAATTGGAAATGAGAAGTCAACTCCTAAAAGCCAGGAAAGGGATCAGTCTTGTCCATTAATAAAGTTCTTGGTAAAACATGAGGCACTGTATTGTACCTAGCTGTAGGAACAGGTGCAGCGGAAATAGCCTTTCAACTCCCAGCCCAACAGGCACCAGAGGTATCATTTGGACCTGCCTGAAAAAAACCACTGTTATTGTTCTAATCCAACTACCCAGCCAGAAAGTTGGCCTTTTTAATGACCGTTTGTAAAAACTTTCATTTTCCTCTACAGGCTGCTTAAAAAGTCCAGGAATTAAGCAAAAGGTTGCAGGAAATTATTCCAGGCAGCTCTTGACAGCATAGGAAGGGCTGGAACACTTCCTTCTCTGGTGGTTCTACAACAATAACGAGCATAAAACCCTAACAAGGGAGCAGGCACAAATTGGATTGCCGGATATGTCTTTGCTGAAGGCGCACGGGCAAGGCCAACTTCCTGTCATTCTCACAGCTCTCCCTTTCTCTCTCCCTTTCCTTCGAGTTCTGTTTCATGCCATTTATTCTCCTGTCTAGTCTTACTCCCAAAGTGTCTCAAACGCACACAAAAACAGACATCATCTTCACACATGACGAACAATGATCTCATCATGTCTGTACACAGATTCCCTGACATACTCTGTCAGCTCCAGGCAGAGTGAAGAGATAAGAGGTGTGTTCTATTGCTACACGGTTCACATGCTGTACTGACAGACAGATAGACAGATGTTTAGCCCTGAGCCCAAACCCTTTATTTTCAGCTAGGAGATAGTTTACTATAACATGTCTTCCAACCAGAGGGAAGTAGCACCGTGTTATACATGCAGTGCAGTAAGTAGAGGGATAACCCAGAGCAACAACAATCTGTGTTCTCTCTGAGTGGACTCTAACCTACCAGGGATATCAGAACAGGGTTTTGGTAAAGTTCCAGAGACAGGCAAAGTTCCAGGGGAACCATTGTGTAGGAGGGATCCTTCACTAAAATGTGTTACCGTGCTGCTTAGGTAACAACCAAATAACTCATCATATCTCATAACAAACTCATACAGACTCCATAATACAACGACCAATCAAGCATCACTAGTCCATTGGGTTGTTTAATGCACCAGACACGGTCCTCTTTCTTCTTTAATCATGTCTGGGCTTGGAATGTATTATGTTCCAATAGGTGTGTAGAACAACAGATGGCTTGCTGTTTTATACAGTGCCAGAGAGAGAAAAGCTCTCCTTTGAACATGTGAGCTTTGATTTCTCCACTTTCTCTGCTCTATTCAACTCTCCCCCAGCAGAGCAGAGCTGTACAGGTTGTGCTTGGCCACGGGCTCCCCCACTAGGAGAACAGAATGAGAAGAAGGAGAGAGAGAAGAGGGGAGAGCAACAGAGAGAGAGAGAGAGAGCAACAGAGAGAGAGCAACAGAGAGAGAGAGCAACAGAGCGAGAGAGCAACAGAGAGAGAGAGCAACAGAGAGAGAGAGAGCAACAGAGAGAGAGAGAGAGAGAGAGAGAGAGCAACAGAGAGAGAGAAAGAGAGAGCAACATGGCTCTGCCATGCTTACATTGTTCTCTTCCTCTGAGTTTGAGAGAAAGACAAAAAGTGAGAGCTTGGTGCAGCAGAACAAGAAAGAGTGTACAAAACACACCAACGACGCTACCTAGAGACGGAAACAAACAGATGGTTTTTATTTGTGAACAAATCTGTTTTAAAATTGAACCCGTTGGGTCTCTCTCTAACACAAACCAGTTGGAGGAACACGCTGGGAATCTCATTATGAATTCAATGATGGACGGCTTGGGGCTCTAAAGAAAGGCAGAAAACATTAAAAGAATGTTAAAAGTAATCTTACTCACAGGGTTAGAGGAGGTGGCACTTAAACAGTTGAACACAGCTACAAAGAAAATACAAAATATCTTAGGTTAGAATTAAAATAAATAGTTGTAATTTTTAACTACAACTGTTCCTCATGTATGTAATTAGTAATTTGGGGGGTTAGGCAGCTGTGTACACAAGCTCACATCTGCTGGCTGCTTCTCCATGGGGAATACAGTCCTCTAGGTTGCTCTGCTGTGCTGCTTGATGACTGTAACAGAGACCACCCTAGTGGTTGAGGAGGCAGACAAATGGACCCAATGCAGTGCCATGGGGGTGGTATTTCATTACTGGAGTAAACACATCAAGCTATGTACACTTTGTACAACTATGTACATCTAACAAAATAACAAACATAACGACGAGGATATAATGAATATGAATTCGGAGGGCAGAAATGATTAAATATTAAAGCATTAGACCTCTCACTAAAGGCTTCCGTCATACAAAAGTTATACTTAAATCCAAACCGGTTCTCTAGCGGATTAGAAAGAATGTCTCACCCCAGGTTCAAGAATGGCCATTTTCGATTTATTCAGATTACAACTGCTCACTTTCAGTTATTTGAAAAGGAAATCATCTCCCAAATATCGCTATTTTTAAAACAATTTAAATTTAATCCACCAGAAAAGACAGAACAAATAATACAACAAATATTGTGGTTAAACTCAAATATACTAATTCATAAAAAAACATGATTTTTAAAAATAATAATAAATAAATATATAATCTTGATATAATAAATAGGACTGGTGGAGTTATGTCACACATGCAGCTAATAAAAACATATGGAAATGTCTGCTCTACCCAACATTACAACCAACTAAATGCAGTATTACCGCAAAAATGTAGAAGGAAAGTGGAAGGGGGGGGGGGGGGGGGAGAGTAAGGAACTTGTCTGTCAGTACCGGATTCAAAACTTAGAATTTTTCAATTTAAGTTATTATACAACATTCTTGCAACTAATAGAATGTTATTTATGTGGGGGATACAACCTTCCCAGCACTGCAGATTTTGCTGTGAAGAGGCAGAATCATTAGATAATTTGTTTTGGTACTGTTCATATGTAACTCGTTTTTGGTCACAAGTCCAGGAATGGCTGAAGAAGTACAATATTTACCTGGAGCTAACTCCGCAGATAGCAATAATGGGTGATTTGAAAAGTCATAGTCAATCAATCAATAATATAATAATACTTTTAGCAAAAATGTTTATTTTCAATTTACAATCTGTAGAAACAATGAAAATAGAAAGGTTTAGCACTTTTGTGAAACATCACAGCACAGTTGAAAAATACATGGCAAATAAAAATCCAATATGGATGGTGTTAAGAGATAGATGGGGAGGGGTTGAATGGAGGTGAAGGTTGGGACTAAAAACAACAAGATAACTAATATAAAACATACTGTGTCTGTAAAACATATATAGGTTAAGAACTTTTTTGAAAGAGCATAGTTTGAAAGAAATGGCAAATAGAAATCAAACCGATGGACATCAGAAATAGATAGGAGAGGTTGAGGGTAGAGGAAGGACAGGAGTAAAAACAAACAAAATAGAACTATTGTAAAATAGATTGTGTCCATAAAATGTATGCTACCGTTCAACAGTTTGGGGTCACTTAGAAATATCCTTGTTTTCCATGAAAACACATGAAAAGAGTTTGCAAAATGAATAGGAAATACAGTCAAGACGTTGACAAGGTTATAAATTATGATTTTTACTTGAAATAATAATTGTGTCCTTCAAACTTTGCTTTCGTCAAAGAATCCTCCATTTGTAGCAATTACAGCCTTGCAGACCTTTGGCATTCTAGTTGTCAAATTGTTGAGGTAATCTGAAGAGATTTCACCCCATGCCTCCTGAAGCACCTCCCACAAGTTGGATTGGCTTGATGGGCACTTCTTATGTACCATACGGTCAAGTTGCTCCCACAACAGCTCAATAGGGTTGAGATCTGGTGACTGTGCGAGCCACTCCATTATAGACAGAATACAAGCTGACTGCTTCTTCCCTAAATAGTTATTGCATAATTTGGATCTGTGCTTTGGGTCATTGTCCTGTTGTAGGAGGAAATTGGCTCCAATTAAACGCCGTCAACAGGGTATGGCATGGCGTTGCAAAATGGAGTGATAGCCTCCCTTCTTCAAGATCCCTTTTACCCTGTACAAATCTCCCACTTTACCACCACCAAAGCACCCCCAGACCATCACATTGCCTCCACCATGCTTGACAGATGGCGTCAAGCACTCCTCCAGTATCTTTTCATTTTTTATGCATCTCACAAATGTTCTTCTTTGTGATCCGAACACCTCAAACTTAGATTTATCTGTCCATAACACTTTTTTCCAATCTTCTTCTGTCCAGTGTCTGTGTTCTTTTGCCCATCTTAATATTTTATTTTTATTGACCTGTCTGCCTAGAAGGCCAGCCTCCCGAAGTCGTCTCTTCACTGTTGACTTTGAGGCTGGTGTTTTGCTGGTACTATTTAATGAAGCTGCCAGTTGAGGACTTGTGAGGCGTCTGTTTCTCAAACTAGACACTCTAATGTACTTGTCCTCTTGCTCAGTTGTGCACTGGGGCCTCCCACTCCTCTTTCTATTCTGGTTAGAGACAGTTTGTGAAGGGAGCAGTACACAGCATTGTACGAGATCTTTAGTTTCTTGGAAATTTCTCATATGGAATAGCCTTCATTTCTCAGAACAAGAATAGACTGACGAATTTCAGAAGAAAGTTCTTTGTTTCTGGCCATTTTGAGCCTGTAATCGAACCCACAAATGCTGATGCTCCAGATACTCAACTTGTATAAAGAAGGTCAGTTTTATTGCTCTTTAATCGGAACAACAGTTTTCAGATTGTCACGCCCTGGCCATAGAGAGGGTTTTATTCTCTATTTTGGTTAGGCCAGGGTGTGACTAGGGTGGGCATTCTATGTCCTTTTTTCTATGTTTTGTATTTCTTTGTTTTGGCCTGGTATGGCTCTCAATCAGGGACAGCTGTACATCGTTGTCGCTGATTGGGAGCCATACTTAGGTAACCTGTTTTCCTTTGGGTTTTGTAGGTGGTTTATTTCTGTTTAGTAATTGTTACCTAACAGAACTGTTTAGCTGTCGGTTTCTGTTTCTTTGTTTCAGTGTTCAGATCTAATAAATCCATGATGAGCACTAACCACGCTACGCCTTGGTCTACTCCTTCAGACGGCCGTTACAGAACCACCCACGAAAAGAAGACCAAGCTGCGTGGATTGGAGCATCGGGGAGAAGGATGGACATGGGAGTCGGAACGTCGATTCTGGGAGGACAAGCTAAGGGAGCTACGCGAACCTGAGAGGCAGCCCCAGAATTGTTTTTGGGGGGGGCACATGGGGAGTTGGGGTAAGTCAGGCAATAGACTTGAGCCAACTCCTCGTGCTTATTATGGGGAGCGTTTGGCGTGGAGAGCACCGTGCTATGCAGAAGTGCGCACGGTCTCGCCCATCCGCACGCACAGTCCGGTGCGGTCGATACCAGCCCCCCGCAAGTGCCGTGCTAGAGCGGGCATCCAGCCAGGAAGGAGTATGCCTGCTCAGCACATCTGGCCACCAGTGCGTCTCCTAGGCCCAGGCTACCCTGTGCCTGCTCTACGCATGGCAGCCATCAGTCCTCAGCACAGCCCAGTTCGCCCTGTGCCAGCCCTCCGCCCATGCCGGGCTACAGTAACAACTCAGCCAGGACGGGTTGTGCAGTCCAGTGCGCTCCAGACCTCCAGTGCGTCTTCAAGACCCGGTCTATCCTGTGCCTGCTCCCAGAGACAGGCCTCCTGCAAGTCTCCCCAGCCTGGTGAGTCCTGTGCCTGTTCCCAGAGCCAGGCCTCCTGCATGTCTCCCCAGCCTGGTGAATCCTGTGCCTGCGCCCAGAGCCAGGCCTACTGCAAGTCCCGCCAGTCCAGAGCCGCCAGGGCCACCCGCCAGTCCGGAGCCGCCAGGGCCGCCCGCCAGTCCGGAGCCGCCAGGGCCGCCCGCCAGTCCGGAGCCGCCAGGGCCGCCCGCCTGTCCGGCGCCGCCAGGGCCGCCCGCCTGTCCGGCGCCGCCAGGATCGCCCGCCTGTCCGGCGCCGCCAGAGTCGCCCTCCAGTCCGGGGACCGCGGCGAGGGTCCCCAGGGACCCCGCTCTAGAGGCGCCACCAAAGTGGCGTGAGCCAGTGGTGGAGCGGGGTCTGCGTCCCGCCCCTGAGCCGCCACCGCAGATAGAAGCCCACCCGGACCCTTACCTAGAGGTTTAGGTTTTGCGGCCGGAGTCCGCACCTTTGGGGGGGGTACTATCACGCCCTGGCAATAGAGAGGGTTTTATTCTCTATTTTGGATAGGCCAAAGTGTGACTAGGGTGGGCATTCTATGTCCTTTTTTCTATGTTTTGTATTTCTTTGTTTTGGCCTGGTATGGCTCTCAATCAGGGACAGCTGTACTTCGTTGTCGCTGATTGGGAGCCAAACTTAGGTAGCCTGTTTTCCTTTGGGTTTTGTGGGTGGTTTATTTCTGTTTAGTAATTCTTACCTGACAGAACTGCTTGGCTGTCGGTTTCTGTTTCTTTGTTTCAGTGTTCAGATCTAATAAATCTATGATGAGCACTAACCACGCTGCGCCTTGGTCTACTCAATCAGACGGCCGTTACACAGATCTGCTAACATAATTGCAAAAGGGTTTTCTAATGATCATACAGCCTTTTAAAATGATAAACTTGTATTAGCTAACACAATGTGCCATAGGAACAAGGACATTCATAAGTGACCTCAAACTTTTGAACGGTAGTGTATAAAGTATGTATAAGCTGGAAATACAGGATTAAGCGTTGTTGTTCACTAGTTTGCTCCAATTGGGGGAGCGGTGGTAGGGTTGGAGGGTAATAAAGGAAATATATATATTTTTAAAGATGTGTATATAAACTCAGCAAAAAAGAAAGGTCCCTTTTTCAGGACCCTGTCTTTCAAAGATAATTCGTAAAAATCCAAATAACTTCACAGATCTTAATTTTAAAGGGTTTAAACACTGTTTCCCATGCTTGTTCAATGAACCAGAAACAATTAGTGAACATGCACCTGTGGAACGATTGTTGAGACAGCAACAGCTTACAGACAATAGGCAATTAAGGTCACAGTTATGAAAACTTAGGACGCTAAAGATGCCTTTCTACTGACTCTGAAAAACACCAAAATAAAGACGCCCAGGGTCCCTGCTCATCTGCGTGAATGTGCCTTAGGCATGCTGCAAGGAGGCATGAGTACTGCAGATGTGGCCAGGGCAATAAATTGCAATGTCCGTACTGTGAGATGCCTAAAACAGCGCTACAGGGAGACAGGACAGACAGCTGATCATCCTCACAGTGGCAGACCACGTGTAACAACACCTGCACAGGATCGGTACATACAAACATCACACCTGCGGTACAGGTACAGGATGGCAACAACAACTGCCAGAGTTACACCAGGAAAGCACAATCCCTCCATCAGTGCGCAGACTGTACGCAATAGACTGAGAGAGACTGGACTGAGGGCTTGTAGGCCTGTTGTAAGGCAGGTCCTCACCAGACATCACTGGCAACAAAGTCGCCTATGGGCACAAACCCACCGTCGCTGGACCAGACAGGACTGGCAAAAAGTGCTCTTCTCTGATGAGTCGCGGTTTTGTCTCACCAGGGGTGATGGTCGGATTCGCGTTTATCGTCGAAGGAATGAGCGTTACACCGAGGCCTGTACTCTGGAGCGGGATCGATTTGGAGGTGGAGGGTCCGTCATGGTCTGGGGCGGTATGTCACAGCATCATCGGACTGAGCTTGTTGTCATTGCAGGCAATCTCAACGCTGTGCGTTACAGGGAAGACATCCTCCTCCCTCATGTGGAACCCTTCCTGCAGGCTCATCCTGACATGACCCTCCAGCATGACAATGCCACCAGCCATACTGCTCGTTTTGTGCATGATTTCCTGCAAGACAGGAATGTCAGTGTTCTGCCATGGCCACCGAAGAGCCCGGATCACAATCCCATTGAGCATGTCTGGGACCTGTTGGATTGGAGGGTGAGGGCTAGGGCCCTTCCCCCCGGAAATGTCCGGGAACCTGCAGGTCTCTTGGTGGAAGAGTGGGGTAACATCTCACAGCAAGAACTGGCAAATCTGGTGCAGTCCATGAGGAGGAGATGCACTGCAGTACTTCATGTAGCTGGTGGCCACACCAGATACTGACTGTTCATTTTGATTTTGACCCCCCTTTGTTCAAGGACACATTATTAAATATCTGTTAGTCACATGTCTGTGGAACTTGTTCAGTTTATGTCTCAGTTGTGGAATCTTGTTATGTTCATACAAATATTTACACATGTTAAGTTTGCTGTAAATAAACGCAGTTGACAGTGAGAGGACGTTTCTTTCTTTTGCTGAGTTTATATGTATTTATGAGTATGTATGTATGTGTATGTATGTACACAGTTGAAGTCGGAAGTTTACATACACTTTAGCCAAAAACATTTAAACTCAGTTTTTCACAATTCCTGACATTTAATCCTAGTAAATATTCCCTGTTTTAGGTCAGTTAGGATCACCACTTTATTTCAAGAATAAAATGTCAGAATAATAGTAGTGAGAATTATTTATTTCAGCTTTTATTTCTTTCATCACATTCCCAGTGGGTCAGAATTTTACATAAACTTAATTAGTATTTGGTAGCATTGCCTTTAAATTGTTTAACTTGGGTCAAATGTTTCAGGTAGCTTTCCACAAGGTTCCCACAATACTTTGGGTGAATTTTGGCCCATTCCTCCTGACAGAGCTGGTGTAACTGAGTCAGGTTTGTAGGCCTCCTTGCTCGCGCACACTTTTTTAGTTCCGCCCACAAATTCTCAATAGGATTGAGGTCAAGGTTTTGTGATGGCCACTCCAATAGCAGTGGCTTCTTCCTTGCTGAGCGGCCTTTCAGGTTATGTCGATATAGGACTTGTTTTACTGTGGATATAGATACTTTTGTACCTGTTTCCTCCAGCATCTTCACAAGGTCCTTTGCTGTTGTTCTGGGATTGATTTGCACTTTTCGCACCAAAGTACGTTAATCTCTAGGAGACAGAACGCGTCTCCGTCCTGAGCGGTATGACGGCTGTGTGGTCCCATGGTGTTTATACTTGCGTACTATTGTTTGTACAGATGAACGTGGTACCTTCAGGCATTTGGAAATTGCTCCCAAGGATGAACCAGACTTGTGGAGGTCTACAATTTTCTTCTGAGGTCTTAGCTGATTTCTTTTGATTTTCCCATGATGTCAAGCAAAGAGGCACTGAATATGAAGGTAAGCATTGAAATATACTGCTCAAAAAAATAAAGGGAACACTTAAACAACACATCCTAGATCTGAATGAAAGAAATAATCTTATTAAATACTTTTTTCTTTACATAGTTGAATGTGCTGACAACAAAATCACACAAAAATAATCAATGGAAATCCAATTTATCAACCCATGGAGGTCTGGATTTGGAGTCACACTCAAAATTAAAGTGGAAAACCACACTACAGGCTGATCCAACTTTGATGTAATGTCCTTAAAACAAGTCAAAATGAGGCTCAGTAGTGTGTGTGGCCTCCACGTGCCTGTATGACCTCCCTACAACGCCTGGGCATGCTCCTGATGAGGTGGCGGATGGTCTCCTGAGGGATCTCCTCCCAGACCTGGACTAAAGCATCCGCCAACTCCTGGACAGTCTGTGGTGCAACGTGGCGTTGGTGGATGGAGCGAGACATGATGTCCCAGATGTGCTCAATTGTATTCAGGTCTGGGGAACGGGCGGGCCAGTCCATAGCATCAATGCCTTCCTCTTGCAGGAACTGCTGACACACTCCAGCCACATGAGGTCTAGCATTGTCTTGCATTAGGAGGAACCCAGGGCCAACCGCACCAGCATATGGTCTCACAAGGGGTCTGAGGATCTCATCTCGGTACCTAATGGCAGTCAGGCTACCTCTGGCGAGCACATGGAGGGCTGTGCGGCCCCCCAAAGAAATGCCACCCCACACCATGACTGACCCACCGCCAAACCGGTCATGCTGGAGGATGTTGCAGGCAGCAGAACATTCTCCACGGCGTCTCCAGACTCTGTCACGTCTGTCACGTGCTCAGTGTGAACCTGCTTTCATCTGTGAAGAGCACAGGGCGCCAGTGGCGAATTTGCCAATCTTGGTGTTCTCTGGCAAATGCCAAACGTCCTGCGCGGTGTTGGGCTGTAAGCACAACCCCCACCTGTGGACGTCGGGCCCTCATACCACCCTCATGGAGTCTGTTTCTGACCGTTTGAGCAGACACATGCACATTTGTGGCCTGCTGGAGGTCATTTTGCAGGGCTCTGGCAGTGCTTCTCCTTCTCCTCCTTGCACAAAGGCGGAGGTAGCGGTCCTGCTGCTAGGTTGTTGCCCTCCTACGGCCTCCTCCACGTCTCCTGATGTACTGGCCTGTCTCCTGGTAGCGCCTCCATGCTCTGGACACTACGCTGACAGACACAGCAAACCTTCTTGCCACAGCTCGCATTGATGTGCCATCCTGGCTGAGCTGCACTACCTGACCCACTTGTGTGGTGTTGTAGACTCCGTCTCATGCTACCACTAGAGTGAAAGCACCACCAGCATTCAAAAGTGACCAAAACATCAGCCAGAAAGCATAGGAACTGAGAAGTGGTCTGTGGTCCCCACCTGCAGAACCACTCCTTTATAGGGGGTGTCTTGCTAATTGCCTATAATTTCCACCTGTTGTCTATTCCATTTGCACAACAGCATGTGAAATTTATTGTCAATCAGTGTTGCTTCCTAAGTGGACAGTTTGATTTCATAGAAGTGTGATTGAGCAGTGTACATCCACAGGTACACCTCCAATTGACTCAAATGATTTGAATTAGCCTATTAGCCTATCAGAAGCTTCTAAAGCCATGACATAATTTTCTGGTATTTTCCAAGCTGTTTAAAGGCACAGTCAATTCAGTGTATGTAAACTTCTGACCCACTGGAATTGTGATACAGTGAATTATAAGTGAAATAATCTGGCTGTAAACAATTGTTGGAAAAGTTACTTGTGTCATGCACAAAGTAGATGTCCTAACCGACTTGCCAAAACTATAGATTGTTAACAAGAAATTTGTGGAGTGGTTGAATAACGAGTTTTAATGACTCCAACCTAAGTGTATGTAAACTTCCTACTTCAACTGTAAGTGTCCTTCTTCATGCCTGCATACATACTGTCAGCATGGCAACCTTCCCCTGTCTACCTGGAACATCCCAACACTGACCATTCACAATTAACATGTTGAATTAAAGGTATTACATGTACAATAACATATTTAGGCAATAATGAATATTTTCCAAAATACATAGCCACTTTCAATCACTTTGTAAACCATGCATCGTATGGATGTGAGCATCCACACACACACACACACACACACACACACACACACACACACACACACACACGCACACACACACCCCCCCGCACCCCCCCCCCCCCCCCCCCCCCCCCCCCCCCCCCCCCCCCCCCGGCTCTCAGAACAGTGGGAATGGAAGTGGGCCTATTTCCACCTCGGTCGCTATCATCATCTATCATCAAGCCCACTGTGCACTATGGCTCCACTGACTCCTCTAGTCTCTGAACTGTGTGTGTGCATTAATGCAGGACAGTGGATACTGGTGTGTGTGTGTGTTTATCTTTGCAGGTGTCGAAGGATGCTGAGAAGCTAATATGAGCATCGTTATTCTGCATGCATGAACACAGTTACAGAGAGAGAGAAAGAGAGCAGGAGAGAGAGAGAGAGAGAGAGAGAGAAAGAGAGCAGGAGAGAGAGAGGAGAGAGAGAGAAAGAGAGCAGGAGAGAGAGAGAGAGAGAGAGAGAGAGAGGGAGAGAGAGAGAGGGGGGGGAGAGAGAGAGAGAGAGAGAGAGAGAGAGAGAGAGAGAGGGAGAGAGAGGGAGAGAGTGGGAGAGAGCGGGAGGGAGAGCGAGAGCAAGAGAAGGGGGAGGTATAATGCATTCTGTACAAAATGCTCCTGTTGACTTTCCACATGATTACTGACCCTTCATGGCTCAGTGTGTCAGTGAGGTCACAGGGTCCTGCCTCCTCACCAGGGACAGACAGACAGACAGGACCACAGCAGGAGTCTCTTACTAATGCAACCACTCAATCCTCATTTTGGGTCTACAGAAACCTGCCTCCAAACTCTCTACTAACCCTCTTCCAGTCCAAAACACCAGGAGCAGAAGGCCTGCTGTGAGACAGCAGAGTTTGGATGAGGTAGTGCTGGTTTTGGAGGTTTGGACGAAGGCTAAGTGTGGTGGTTGTTGTGGTTGTGTGAGTGCATTTGGCTGTGTGGGGTTGTGTTGGACTGTGAAGGTGAGAATGGATTTGGGGGTGTGTGGTGGTGAACGGGGCTGTTCTGCAGTCAGCCAGTGTAATAATGTTTCCTCCCTGCCTGTCGTTCCTGCTCTGAGAACAGGCTGAGGCTGATATATCAGCTCTCTAACCCACTCCAGCAGCACCACTGCAGGACACTAACTCCAGAATCCATCAGAGCACAGGATGAGTGTGTGTGTGCGTGTGTGCGTGTGTGTGTGTGTGTGTGTGTGTGTGTGTGTGTGTGTGTGTGTGTGTGTGTGTGTGTGTGTGTGTGTGTGTGTGTGTGTGTGTGTGTGTGTGTGTGTGTGTGTGTGTGCGTGCGTGCGTGCGTGCGTGCGTGCGTGCGTGTGTGTGTGTGTGTGTGTGTGCGTGTGTGTTATCCTCTGCCTGTGTAAAGAATGAATTGGGCCCTGCTATATTAGGACAATAAATGACTATCTAAACGATACAGCCCCAGTCAGGTATCTAATGAGAGGAGTAGATTCAACCCTGAAGAGATGACAGGATGCCATACATCATCACACAACAGTCCTTTATCACACACTCTGACCTCATCGCTGTCTTCTCTCCAGCAGGATCCAGTTATTGCAAACCATAATGTACTGCCTCGTCTGGGGATCAAATCTGAAGGGATTTACTGTTGGCTCTGCTACCCATCGTCATGGAGACGGATGGCCCTGGTGGGCGTGGTGGGGTCAGGCTGTGGTGGAGACTTGAGAGATTTGATGCTGGCGAGTGGTCGTGTCCCCCCACCCTGTCCCCCAAACCTGTCCCTCCACCCTGTCCCCCCACCCTTTTCACTGTCCTGTCTGACTCAATCCCGTGACGCCGTGGCGACAGGGCCGGGGACATGCTGCATTCTCTGAGCCGTGAAATGGCCATTGTTTTTTCCTATTAGAGTGCAGCGGTCCAGGGTCATTGGAAACAAATTGGAGAAGCTGCAGCTACAGCTGAGATCACTTTCACCCTGAAACTAGTCTTCCCTTTCACTGTCAGCGTGAGTTTGAATTATCATTCTATTTCACTTCCTCCCTCTACTTTTTTGATCATAGCATTCGGGATGGCAATCCACTTTCACCTGACCTTCAGAGGTCTAGCTACCACAGGAACACCTCCTCTCACTGGCTCTGTGGTTCTATGTGATGTTGTATAGATAAGCACAGTGTGACTCAGTGAATATGCATTAGAGAGACATTCCAACAAAGAGACGGACAGACGGACAGAGACAGGCACACAGACAGAAGATACAGAGAGAGAAGCCTGGCTATTGTTATCACCGTGTCGCACCAATTCTCTCTGTGGAGAAGGTTGTTTACAGTAGAAATGCTGGCTGTATTAGTCCCCAGAGGCCCATGGGGGCTTCACAGCTAACAGTCATCCTCACTAACAGAACTATTCATGTCCCCCGGTGCCACCGTGTCAGCGGAGGTAACTAGGCAACAGCCCAGAGGAATATCGACGGGTGAGGGAAGTGGCCCACTGTCACTAACAGGTTGTTAATGAGAGAGGGGGCTTGTGTGTGTGTGTGTGAGGACAGTAATATGAATAACTAACACAAACGAACAGACAACACCAGCCATAAGTAGGACAAACATAACAGGCACTGATAGAGAAGGGGGAAGAGAGAGGTCTGGCCTTAGCTCTAGAGTCGTACTCAGCAACAGGCAGCCCGTGGGCCAAAACAGGCCAGCGAGTGATTTATTTTTGCCATATTCTGGGGTGATTTTAGTTTTTAGTAAAAAAAGACACTGAAATCGCGAGGAATTCAGCAAAATAAATGCTGGATTTAGGAAATCTGTTTCCAAGTATTCCCACAAATAAAAAAAGACACATACTCTATGTGAACGCGTCTCAATGGAATCAAAGTATGGAATTACTGTTATTTTCAAATACAATCTTAGTTGTGGTCAATTTGCAGTGGTGGAAAAAGTACTCGAAAGTCATACTTGAGTAAAAGTAAAGATATCTTAATAGAAAATGACTCAAGTAAAAGTGAAAGTCACTCAGTAAAATATTACATGAGTAAAAGTCTAAAAGTATTTGGTTTTAAATATAGACCACCGGTCAAAATTTTAGAACACCTACTCATTCAGGGGTTTTCTTTATTTTTACTATTTTCTACATTGAAGAATAGTAGTGAAGACATCAAAACTATGAAATAACACATATGGAATCATGTAGTAACCAAAAAAGTTTTCAACAAATTAAAATATATTTTATATTTGAGATTCTTCAAATAGCCACCCTTTGCATTGATGACAGCTTTGCACACAATTTGCAGTGTAAATGATCATGTTCAAAACCCCCGACAAAAATCGTCCTGCGGCTGAATCTAGTTTCCTACCCCTGCTATAGAGTCTAGGCAATGGAGGACAATCAGTCAATCTCTTGTTTCCTGTCCACAGTGACCCCTGCACTCTGATAATACAGACTCTGGCCCTTGACCCCACAGGCACTCTCCTCTCCCCTCCCGTGGCAGTGGAGGTATCTAGGCAACAGCCCAGAGGAATATCCCAGGTCATCGACTGGTCAGGGAAGTGGCCCACTGGTGCCATCTGAAGCTATAAGTATCACTAACAGGTTGTTAGTGCGATAGAGAGTGTGTGTTTGAGAACAGTGATATGAATAACTAACACAAACACACAGACATAACACCAGCCATAAGTAGGACAAACATAACAGGCACTGATAGAGAAGGGGGAAGAGAGAGGTCTGACCTTAGCTCTAGAGTCTAGACAATGGAGGACAATCAGTCAATCTCTTGTTTCCTGTCTATAGTGACCCCTGCTCTCTGCAAAGGCCAGGGAGAGAACAGAACATGTAATGTGTGAGTGTGTGAAGGGGATGGCCAAAGAAGGGTAACCCCCTCACCAATGTGTCAGTGGGCTGTGTGAGATGGATCCCTCTGTCTGATGATACAGACTCTGGCCCTGACCCCACAGGCCCTCTCCTCTCCTCCCTGTCTCCTATTGTCCTCATCAACTCATCAACCCACAGGCCCTCTCCTCTCCTCCCTGTCTCCTATTCTCCTCATCAACTCATCAACCCACAGCCACTTCTCCCCTCTCTTCTCCTCTCCTCTCCAACCCACAGCCTCTCTTCTACCCTCTCTGCTCCTCTCCTCTCCAACCCACAGCCTCTCTTCTCCCCTCTCTGCTCCTCTCCTCTCCAACCCACAGCCTCTCTTCTCCCCTCTCTGCTCCTCTCCTCTCCAACCCACAGCCTCTCTTCACCCCTCTCTTCTCCTCCCCTCTCCAACCCACACCCTCTCTTCTCCTCCCCTCTCCAACCCACAGCCTCTCTTCACCCCTCTCTTGTCCTCTCCTCTCCAACCCACAGCTTCTCTTCTCCCCTCTCTGCTCCTCCCCTCTCCAACCCACAGCCTCTCTTCTCCCCTCTCTTCTCCTCTCCTCTCCAACCCACAGTCTCTCTTCTCACCTCTCTTCTCCTCTCCTCTCCAACCCACAGCCTCTCTTCTCCTCTCCTCTCCAACCCACAGCCTCTCTTCTCCTCTCCTCTCCAACCCACAGCCTCTCTTCTCCTCCCCTCTCCAACCCACAGCCTCTATTCTCCCCTCTCTTCTCCTCCCCTCTCCAACCCACAGCCTCTCTTCTCCTCTCCTCTCCAACCCACAGCCTCTCTTCTCCTCTCCTCTCCAACCCACACCCTCTCTTCTCCCCTCTCTTCTCCTCTCCTCTCAAACCCACAGTCTCTCTTCTCCCCTCTCTGCTCCTCTCCTCTCCAACCCACAGCCTCTCTTCTCCCCTCTCTTCTCCTCCCCTCTCCAACCCACAGCCTCTCTTCTCCTCTCCTCTCCAACCCACACCCTCTCTTCTCCCCTCTCTTCTCCTCTCCTCTCCAACCCACAGTCTCTCTTCTCCCCTCTCTGCTCCTCTCCTCTCCAACCCACAGTCTCTCTTCTCCCCTCTCTGCTCCTCTCCTCTCCAACCCACAGCCTCTCTTCTCCCCTCTCTGCTCCTCTCCTCTCCAACCCACAGCCTCTCTTCTCCCCTCTCTTCTCCTCTCCTCTCCAACCCACAGCCTCTCTTCACCCCTCTCTTGTCCTCTCCTCTCCAACCCACAGCCTCTTCTCCCCTCTCTGCTCCTCTCCTCTCCAACCCACAGCCTCTCTTCTCCTCTCCTCTCCAACCCACAGCCTCTCTTCTCCCCTCTCTTCTCCTCTCCTCTCCAACCCACAGCCTCTCTTCTCCCCTCTCTGCTCCTCTCCTCTCCAACCCACAGCCTCTCTTCTCCTCCCCTCTCCAACCCACAGCCTCTCTTCTCCCCTCTCTTCTCCTCTCCTCTCCAACCCACAGCCTCTTCTCCCCTCTCTGCTCCTCTCCTCTCCAACCCACAGCCTCTCTTCTCCTCTCCTCTCCAACCCACAGCCTCTCTTCTCCCCTCTCTTCTCCTCTCCTCTCCAACCCACAGCCTCTCTTCTCCCCTCTCTTCTCCTCCCCTCTCCAACCCACAGCCTCTCTTCACCCCTCTCTTGTCCTCTCCTCTCCAACCCACACCCTCTCTTCACCCCTCTCTTCTCCTCCCCTCTCCAACCCACAGCCTCTCTTCTCCCCTCTCTTCTCCTCCCCTCTCCAACCCACAGCCTCTCTTCACCCCTCTCTTGTCCTCTCCTCTCCAACCCACACCCTCTCTTCACCCCTCTCTTCTCCTCTCCTCTCCAACCCACACCCTCTCTTCACCCCTCTCTTCTCCTCTCCTCTCCAACCCACACCCTCTCTTCACCCCTCTCTTCTCCTCCCCTCTCCAACCCACAGCCTCTCTTCTCCCCTCTCTTCTCCTCCCCTCTCCAACCCACAGCCTCTCTTCACCCCTCTCTTCTCCTCCCCTCTCCAACCCACAGCCTCTCTTCTCCTCTCCTCTCCAACCCACAGCCTCTCTTCTCCTCTCCTCTCCAACCCACACCCTCTCTTCTCCCCTCTCTTCTCCTCTCCTCTCCAACCCACAGCCTCTCTTCTCCCCTCTCTTCTCCTCCCCTCTCCAACCCACAGCCTCTCTTCTCCTCCCCTCTCCAACCCACAGCCTCTCTTCACCCCTCTCTTGTCCTCTCCTCTCCAACCCACAGCCTCTCTTCTCCTCCCCTCTCCAACCCACAGCCTCTCTTCTCACCTCTCTTCTCCTCCCCTCTCCAACCCACAGCCTCTTCACCCCTCTCTTCTCTTCTCCTCTCCACTCCAACCCACAGCCTCTCTTCTCCCCTCTCTTCTCCTCCCCTCTCCAACCCAAAAGTCACGTCTGTCTCCTCACTGGGGCAGAGATGTGAGAGGATGACATCTTGACATCTACAATGAGAACCTACACAGCTAAGACCCAACATGGACCATTAACCTTAAACACACTCCAAAAGATGCAGAAGGCATACACTGAGTGTACAAAACATTAACAACACCTGCTCTTTCCATAACAGACTGACCAGCTGAATTCAGGTGAAGGCTATGATCCCTTATTGTCACTTGTTAAATCCACTTCAATCATTGTAGCAGGTCATAGCTCTGCTGAAGCCTCACTAAGACAATCAGTCCCTCACTGGGACACACAGTCCCTCACTAAGGACATACAGCCCTCACTAAGGACATACAGTCAGTCCCAGTTCTGATTCCAGACCTCAGAGGGGAGGGAGAGGACACACACATGCACATATACGCACACACCACATACAGGTAACTGCCAAAATAATGGAAACACTTTAGTAAACGAGGGATACAAACTTTATTGAAAGCAGGTGCTTCCACATTAACTCAGGTGTCATTATTGAGTTAATTAAGCAATTAACATCGCATCATGCTTATGGTCATATATTAAAATACTGGGCAGGCCATTACTTTGGCCACCATGGCTATGTCCCTATAGGATAACAATACCCCATCCATAGGACACGAGTGGTCACTGAATGGTTTGATGAGCATGAAAACTATGTAAACCATATGCCATGGCCGTCTCAGTCACCAGATCTCAACCCAATTCCAAATCAAATCAAATTGTATTTGTCATATGCGCCGAATACAGCAGGTGTAGACCTTACAGTGAAATGCTTACTTACGAGCCCCTAACCAACAATGCAGTTAAAAAAAAGAAAAAAAATATGAATAAGAATAAAAGTAACAAGTAATTAAAGAGCAGCAGTAAAATAACAATAGTGAGGCTATAGACAGGTGGTACAGAGTCAATGTGCGGGGGTACAGGTTAGTCGATGTAATTGAGGTAATATGTACATTTAGGTAGAGTTAGATGACGACAACTGAGAGTAGCAGATAGTCTGGGTAGCCATTTGATTAGATGTTCAGGAGTCTTATGGCTTGGGGGTGGAAGCTGTTTTCTTGGACCTAGACTTGGCGCTCCGGTACCGCTTGCCGTGCTGTAGCAGAGAGAACAGTCTATGACTAGGGTGGCTGGAGTCTTTGACAATTTTTAGGGCCTTCCTCTGACACCGCCTGGTATAGAGGTCCTGGATGGCAGGGAGCTTGGCCCCAGTGATGTACTGGGCCGTTCGCTCTACCCTCTGTAGTGCCTTGCGGTCGGAGGCCGAGCAGTTGCCATACAAGGCATTGATGCAACTTTTTTTTTGTTGGAGGATCTGAGGACCCATGCCAAATCTTTTCAGCCTCCTGAGGGGGAATAGGCTTTGTCAAGCCCTCTTCACGACTGTCTTGGTGTGAATTGAACACTTATGGTAGATTCTGGAGAAGCACCTGAGACCACCATCAGCAAAACACCAAATTATGGAATTTCTCGTGGAAGAATGTTGTCCCGTCTCTCCAATAGAGTTCCAGACACTTGTAAAGTCTATGCCAAGGTGTATTGAAGCTGTTCTGGTGGCCCAATGCCCTATTAAGACACTATGTTGGTGTTTCCTTTATTTTTTGTTACCTGTAGATGTGCACACACAATCTCCAATCGCTGCCTAACTTTCATATGAGACTACAGCCTGAGATGTAAAATTCATACAGCTCATCCGTAAGGTATGTAACATGCATCAATTAATAGCGAACTTCAACTGGAATGTGAATCAAAGCACATACAGCTAGCCAAGAGCACAGATTGGTGTCTGTGTGTGTGTGTGTGTGTGTGTGTGTGTGTGTGTGTGTGTGTGTGTGTGTGTGTGTGTGTGTGTGTGTGTGTGTGTGTGTGTGTGTGTGTGTGTGTGGTGTGTGTGTGTGTGTGTGTGTGTGTGTGTGTGTGTGTGTGTGCTGTCTGTACGTGGGCATGCCGTCTCTCCAGCCTCCTACTCATTCCACTCCACTTTCTAAAGGAGAAAGCAAAGTAGATCAACGAGAAGTAAAAAAAATCTGAACAGACTGAGGAGAGGAAAGGACACACACACACACACACACACACACACACACACACACACACACACACACACACACACACACACACACACACACACACACACACACACAATCTCAACGTGTGAAAGATGGCCGTCTTTGTCTGTCCCATCTTACAGTATCTCCGTGCAGTGGGGAGATAGTGTCTCTGTGGTGGTTGTGAAGTAGGTCTCTCTTAAATATGCACGGAGGAGGTGACCGGGTCCAATTCCCCATAGCACTAAAGCACAGAGCTCTCCCTATTCTCTCCATTCTCTCCTCGCTGGCTGAGCTGCAAGGTGAGATAACATTCAGAAGGGTATAATTAATGTGGCGATGAATATATATTTTATAGGTTAACTTGACAGGTGAAGGGCGTATCTCTGGGCTCATAACTTGTTTTGTCTTTAGGGAGACGAGGACATACTGAGGCATTCTGAGCCAGTCAGTCAGTCAGTCAGTCAGTCAGTCAGTCAGTGTACACACCAGACGGTGTTGTGGGGCGGTAAAATGATGCCTGCATGGATGGTGCCCCCATGTCTGTTGGCCAAGGTAAGGTGTGCTCGGTTGTGCTACTAAAACCTGATAGACCAGTCAGCCGTAAGGCTTCGCATTTCTCTTTATAGAACCCTCCAGATTCACTGCTAGTGTGCAGATCACGTCGATCTACACCAAATCATTTTAGTGCTGTCAGCCTTTATGCAGTCAGTGAAACATCCCTTCGCCCAGTCACACAGATGATGAAATGCAGATGGATGCAATGAGCATGCGAGTAGGGAGACAAATGAACAGTAACTAAACGATGCTGAATTAGTGGTGTTTTATTGATCAGCAGTCCTCCATGAGAATCAGAGCTGTTCAGTCTGGAATCTTGCGTGATAATAATCATCAATGGAGCGTCACAAACAAACACCTGCCACACATCCGCAGGCCGACATGTCACAGCTCTACTGCAGACTGCAGCTGGAGCCGTGCAAACCAGGACTCCACGACACACACAGCCAACATCTGCATCGTCGCATCAGTACAGACATCTGTTATAGACTTAGGCTACAATCTTATCTGTCTGTACAATCACACATGTAAATACGTATAGTAAGTTACTACCTATTCAAACAGTCACAACACATTCACTTGTCAAAACGCACCCGTTTCCAATGTCTTCATTTGCATTCAGTGGTGTGGTTTTATCTGGAACCATCTTTCTAGTGTGGCTTTGCAGCTTTACCTTTAAGCTCTGTTGCATCTGTAATGATCTGCAACGCTGTATCAGAGCGTGTCTGTGCAACCCTATCAGAATGTATCTTCACCAGTCTGTCTGTCTGTCTGTCTGTCTGTCTGTCTGTCTGTCTGTCTGTCTGTCTGTCTGTCTGTCTGTCTGTCTGTCTGTCTGTCTGTCTGTCTGTCTGTCTGTCTGTCTGTCTGTCTGTCTGTCTGTCTGTCTGTCTGTCTGTCTGTCTGTCTGTCTGTCACCTCACCTGTCTGTCTGTCTGGCAGTCACCTGTCTGTCTGTCTGACAGTCTCCTTACCTGTTTTATGTTGGCAGGCAGGCACGCATTTAGAGGGATAACAGACACGATGCACCACGCAGAATAACTTCCCATAATGACAGATTTAAATCACAGATGGCCACCCGTCACCATGACATCCCGCATGCAGAGGGTTCTGTGGCATCAGCTAGGCTCCTCTCTCTCCAGCTTTCTCCCTCCTGTCAGGTGTGACATTAACCAAACAGCCTTGACAGTGACTTTGTCGCCTTCATGTCACCTAATTAGTCTCAAGGACCCTTAATGACGTTCCCGGTGTGAAATTAAAGCAATGTCGGATTGAAAAGAGAATGACACACTAGAAAGTAAGTGCTATTTGAGAAGATAGAGAATTGTTGTTTCAGGCCTCCCATCAGTGGAAATGGACTCCTAACACAGTATTGGTGATGCAGGCAAAGCACTGGCCCCTGAGTTGATGCATCATGTGAGAGACAGGTGGGGGTATGGGTTCTGGGAAAGGTGTGGGGGTGAGTTACAATGTGACATCCCTAACAGAAGACTTAAGCCACCCTTTCCCCTTACTAATTTACATTTCATCTCTTTAACCAAGGCTGTCAACAGAGCAGAGTGACTCGCTGGATGAGAGGGGAAGACAAATTTATGGGAGCCAGTGTTTTCCTGACAGTGCAGAGCAGTCACCTCCTAACGAATGGCTCTGGCCTTCATACATATACAAGACTTGGCCTCACGGTGGACAAGATATGGCCTCACGTTTAATTGGAACACGACTGGCATACAGGGGTGCAAAGAAGTCTGATTGGACAAGGCTCTGGCCAACACCAGTACAGAGCTGTGTGATTGAAGCCCTGCCTGAGCACGTGATTTGGATTAGCACAGGGTCTAGAGTACAGAAGTGAAATGGGCACTGATTGGAGAAGGGATACTGTCTTTCATTTGAGTTGGAAGCCAAAGCATTGCAATTGCAACCTTCAGAAGGAAAACCAATCAAGCCCTGCACAACTCAGTTAGTTCAAATACATAAACATTTTGGTAAAGCATTGGATTTACCAAAGGAACATAAAGCCAACGTAGTCTCAGAGCATTTCAAATGATTCTGTATGTTAATCCAAGACACTCCATTTAGTATGATATGGGCCGTTTCATATGGTATGTATTAATCGTCCATTTGGTATAATATGTTAAGAATTACAATTTGTATGATATATAATTAATTGCAATTCATACAATATGTTCCGAATTTGCAAAACGTACGCTAAGTTACGAATTTGCAAAACGTATGATATCTTACAAATTCCAATTTGTTGAAGCTAATATTAGCTAGGTGGCTAACGCTAACATTACTAGCTGGCTAACGTTAGCTAGGCTAGGGGTTAGGCTTAGGAGTTAAGGTTAGGGTTAAGGATAGGATTAGGAGTAAGGTTAAATGGTTAAGGTTAGGGGAAAGGTTAGCTAACATGCTAAGTAGTTGCAAAGTAGTACGCAGTTGCAAACAATGTTCCCTCTAAGCTGCACAGCTCCCTTTGGAAATATCAGCCCACAGAGAGAAGCATGAGATTAAACTTCACTCAACTTCTTAAAGTTCACCCTGTTAGTTAACACTATCAACGTTTCCCTTTACTGTGGAAATTGTGATCGAATCAAGGCATTGTTAGCACCTTTCAATGCAACATACCGAAACAAAACCAACTATGCAAGACTTAGTATGCAAAACATGAGCGGTTCGCCGGTAGATGTGGTTGTTTGAGATCAAAACAAGCGCTGCATGTAGCCCAGTGTGCACATTTTGTTCATATCTTTTGCTAGTAAGTGAGTTATTAGCACAGTTTTAGATAATGTTTTGTCAGCAATAGGGGAGTGAATTCTTCCTACAAGACCACAAAATGTGTATATTTCTAGACATCTTTGAAAAGCGAGTCAGGTGAAGAGCTTTTTTGTCTTAAAGGGGCAGTGTTGTATTTTGAGACAGGCTTGAATAAGCTAAGTAGCCAATAGGCAGAGGGTAAAATAATTTGTCTGATTCTTGGTAATAATGCGCTTTCTTGCATCAAACACAACAACATTTTCAGTCACCTCCTGAAGGACAAGTGGATAAACAGGTTAATGTCAAGCCCTGCATGTTTTTTTCAAAAGTCTCATGGAACTCATGGAGCTACTGTTGGCTGAATGATAGAACAGCTATTTCCATCTTGAAATGTTATGGGATGCATTTTCTCCATTGTTTTTGATGGTAGGCCACTCTGGAAGGCCTACACTATGATGAAATAGCCGCAGTAGCCTACTTGGCCAGATAAAATTGTAATCGGTTACAGCCTTGGTTTTCATAGTAAACACGCGCTGGAAGATTCACAGAATTTTCACAACGTTAAAGTTTGCACTCAGCAGACCTGAAATTTGCTCAGTTGCATATTTTTTTTTCAGGGAACATTGGTTGCAAAGTTGCTAATTATCTAAATGCTAAAGTTGTCCGTGATGAGATTTGAACACACCATCTTTGGGTTGTTAGACTTTCGCGTTATATATCGCTTTTTGCCTTAAGTAACATTTTATCTTATGTAACCATACCGGATTTACGTTTACTATAGTACGTCTAGTCTATGAGACCAGTCTGATAATGTACACACACATTCATACACAAACTCACAACCACTTGAGATGTGTGAATGAAGGTTTATGGCCAATTAGTAGCCTGTTAGCACTCAACCAAAATGAATTCCAATTGCAAACAAGCACGGTTGGCTTTGTTGTTGGTGCAGACCTAATTGTCATGCATAGAACTATGCTAAACACACAAGTTTTGTTGCTTAATTCTCCGCTGGTGTTGTGAAAGCTTCATTAATTATCATCCATGGGCATTGTACCATGTGATTGAAAAATATATTGCCTTTTACCTTCCTGACAATTCAATTACTGCCTCTCCCTTCTGGCATTTTTTTCCCCTCTTTCTTATTTTGGTTTTGTATCCACAGCGCCATAGCAACTGATAGTTGGGTAGGGGGAGAACAACCTGTCAGATTCCACCTGAGCTTGTCTCCTCACAGTGTTACATAGGGAACCAATGCCCTGTTTCCCAGAACCTTGTACCCTAAATAGAAAGATGGATTTAAGAATGCTGTTATACTGTATCATAATGCCTCCACAAACGTGCAGGGATTGGGAGGTTTTAGAACACGCCGTCTGTGTGAGGGGGACAGGGGCTTGCATGATGACTGAGGCATTGTGGTTCTGACTACTGATGCTGCTGTGGATGAGTGAGTGATAGGGAGTGACTGTTGATGGATTCTGGCTCTGGTTCCCTCCCCACCTAGGCGGTCTGTGTCCCTCTGAAGGCACACACCTCACTGGGCTGCTAATGACGCCAGTCCCTCTGCTCCCTCCCTCTCTCGCTCGCTCTCCTGGAGCTCAGCTCCCATGCGGTGCCTGCCTGAAAAGTCACCTTCAGCAAATGGAGGGGAGGGGGGCTGTTCCTCTTCAAGGAGGGGTCCCTGAGGAGCTGAGGGAGAGCTGGGGGAGAGGTGGCTGCTCACCTGCCTGCACAAGCAAGCCTCTCGCTTCAGTTGTTTACCACTCCTGGAACAGCACACGTTGACTTGAACGTTTTCTTTTCTTCGAATTTAGATTGTGATTTCTGTTTTTTTCCCCCATGATTATTTTATCGTCTCCCATCTCCTTTAAAGAGAGCCATGCGGGAAGAGCTTCATTGCTCTGGATCTACTGTTGTTTTTCACCAGGCAGCCAATCTGGTCTTACTCCCAGGTCACAAGGTGTTCAATAGGCCTGCTAATTGGCTGACCATGTGGTCTGACAGCTCCCCTGTGATTGGCTAGAGGAGATTGGGGACCTGTTCAGACACGATGGTCAAGCTTGTTTATGACCCAGAATACCCCTGTGATTCTGAGACTGAAAACCCCCTGAAATACGTGTGGTCTCTGGGTCTGTGCTAAACATGGAGACTGGCGAGAGGTCAATGATATCATCAAACCAGAGTGTATATCTTGCTACTGTATGTTTTAACTGGATAATACCAGATCTAAAGACAGGCTCTAAATGAAACAACGTGAGAGTGTAACTCATTATTGCACAAGAAGAGATTACAGATCAACGGTATGTTAGAATGGGTGTGTTTACGACCCAGATGCCAAACAGTACTGTTACAAAATAAGCTGTCATGCAAGCACATTAAAGGGGGCGTCATAAACTGTCATTTAAGCACACATACGGTCTCACCTTATCGTCACATCGTTAGCCTTTTTAGTGCTCACAAGCGCTTTATGTCTCCTTTGTTCCCAATCTATTTCCATGCTCCTCTTTTTCCCAAACTCACTGTCCACCTCCCTTCTGTTACTCTCCCCTTTCCTCCTGCATATCTATTGGTCTCCCTGTATCTCTCTCTCCCCTCCCTGTATCTCTCTCTCTTTCCTCCTGCATATCTCTCTCTCCCCTCCTGTTTCTCTCTCCCCTCTCCTCCCTGTATCTCTCTCTATATCCTCCTGCATATCTCTATCTCACTGTATCTACCCCTCTCTTTCCTCCTGCATATCTCTCTGTCTCCCTGTATCTCCGTCTCTCCCTCACTGCATTTTAATTATTATTATTTGGAGTCTGCAGCCAGTGAACGCCTCCATGAGTCAGCCCTCCGGGGAGTTACGCCAGATAAACCAGAGAAATAAATAAATATGTCCACAGAAACTTAACCAAGCTGACAGGAAATTAATGATATCTCCCAGTCTTTTCTTCTCTCTCCTGCTTTTTCCATCTCTCTCTCGGAGGAGGACGTGAGTGGCGTGTGAAACACTCCCCTCGAGCTGTGTTTGCTTTCTGAAAATGGCAGAGGAAGAAAAAGTGGTCGTTCAGAGCCTTCCTGCCTGTCTTAAAATGACATAATATTTTCTCTTCTTCAGAGGAGAGAGAGAGGGAGAGAGAGGAAAGCGGGCTGGCCGGGGGAGCAGTTGCGGCCTGAGGGGGTTGTTCAGACTGAGAGGACAGGGAGGGAGTGATCTCACTCTCCTCACCCTCACCCTTGCCTCACCTAGGGCCAGTCTTCATGTTGACAGTAATAATGACTCTGACACCAACCTGGATTACGCAACACACAACAGCCTAGCGCGCTCCAATTACTCAGCTATCGGCCCTTTGAACCCACCTAACTGCTCACTCTAGAAGATTACCTAAACTCCCAATTAGAGACATGTTAAACAGCTTGTCTAAACAGAGAGACGTGTGAGTGCCTGAACCAATGAGCAGGGAACCGATTCACAGCTATTTGGGGCCGCTGGTGCATCTCTCTGTCTGTAGTTCCTCGTCTCTCTATGCTACACTTCCTCTCTCTCTCGATGCACAAAAACCCACAAATAATCCCATTTCAATTTTTTTTAAACTTTATTTATAGATTTTCAGATATAACTACAAAAACAGTACAACCCCAACCCCTCATTCTCCATCCATCCATCCATCCATCCATCCATCCATCCATCCATCCATCCATCCATCCATCCATCCATCCATCCATCCATCCATCCATCCATCCATCCATCCATCCATCCATCCATCCATCCATCCCTTCCCCCTTCCCCTCTCCCCATCCACTCCCTCCCTCCCTCCCTCCCACCCACCCTCCACTCCCACCCTCCCAACCTTCACTCCCTCCCTCCACTCCCTCCAAACCACCCACCCACCCATACCACCCACCCACCCACCCACCCACCCACCCACCCACCCACCAAGGCATCTATAAAAGTAAGTTAAATAGGAAAGAAAAACAGAAACAAACAGTAACAGAAACAAAAACAATGGAAACAAAAGTTCAATAAAAATTCTTATCAGCAAAAATGGCTACCGGAACAGACCAAACTATGCAAGTTACCCTAAGTAAAAGACAGGCTCTCCACATATTGTATTAATGGGGACCAGGTTAAGTCTAACTTTTGTCTGGACCCATGCACAGTGTACCTAACCTTCTCCAGAGGCAGAGATGACATCACCTCCTTAACCCACTGCATAAAGGAGGGCGGCTTTGCAGACTTCCAGTGAAAAAGGACAAGGCAGCGAGCTAGCTTTCGCATTTGCCTGATGCATGGTAGCATTCTGGTCTAGGAGAAGTACCCCAAAAATGGCAGTGACCGGGTTGGGGCTAACAGTTGTATTACACAAATGTGAGAATGCCTAAAAAAATGGGGTCCCAGAGGCCACTCAAAGATTGGCATGACCAAAACGTGTCCCACAGTCGCCGGACTCTGGTGGCATCTCAAACACTTGGAGTCAACATGTGGGTATATTTTTGTAAATCTGTCATTTGAGTCGGTACAAAACCTTAAACTGAATAAGCCCATGCCTTATGCAAAATGATGTGTGGATACGCTCAATACTTTGTTACCATATATCATCGGGTAGCTCGCCACCTATGTCTTGCTCCCATGCAGATTTTGCATTTGCAAAGGAAGGCGGATTAATGTTCTGTATTATGTCATATAATCTGGAGATGTGTGTGCCCCTCAGATAAGGGTTAAGATCTAAGCACCTCTCGACTGGACACGAGTGGAAATGAAGGGAAATGTTTTTGGGCAAAGCTGCGAGTTTGCAGGTATCTAAAAAAGTGGTTATTGGGAATATTATGGTCAACCCGAATGTATTATCAACAAATAGGTCACACAAAAAACCAGACCACTCCTATGCCAGAACTGGAATGCTGTGTCAATCTGTGACGCTGGGAAGAGATGATTAGATGTTAATGGAGAGAAACCACTTGTTTGTTTAAGGCTAAAGTGACTACGGAATTGGGAACAGATTTTAAGGGAGTTCTTAAAAATGGGATTCAAAACATGGGTGCCAAGGTTCATGGGCAGTGGGGAGCACAGGAACGAGACCGGAGAAGTTGAAATTCTTGACTGTAACTCCATGATGGCCCAAGTTGGGCCATCCTTGTTTTCAAATGTAGAAACCCAATAAACACATTTAGGTATATTTGCTGACCAGTAGTAGTGTAAAAAATTGGGAAGGCCCAGCCCGCCTGCAGGCTTAGGTCTCCCTAGATGTACACTTGAAGTATTAAGTTTACATACACCTTAGCCAAATACATTTAAACTAAATTCCTGACATTTAATCCCAGAAAAAAATTCCCTGTTTTAGGTCAGTTAGGATCACCACTTTATTTTAAGAATGTGAAATGTCAGAATAATTGTAGAGAGAATGATATATTTCAGCTTTTATTTATTTCATCACATTCCCAGTGGGTCAGAAGTTTACATACACTCAATTAGTATTTGGTAGCATTGCCTTTAAATTGTTTAACTTGGGTCAAATGTTTCGGGTAGCCTTCCACAAGCTTCCCACAATAAGTTGGGTGAATTTTGGCCCATTCCTACTGACAGAGCTGGTGTAACTGAGTCAGGTTTGTAGGCCTCCTTGCTCGCACACGCTTTTTCAGTTCTGCCCATACATTTTCTATAGGATTGAGGTCAGGTCTTTGTAATGGCCACTCCAATACCTTGACTTTGTTGTCCTTAAGCCATTTTGCCACAACTTTGGGAGTATGCTTGGGGTCATTGTCCATTTGGAAGACCCATTTGCGACCAAGTTTCAACTTCCTGACTGATTTCTTGAGATGTTGCTAATTTTCTTTCCTCTTGATGCCATCTATTTTGTGAAGTCCCTTCTGAAGTAAAGCACCCCCACAACATGATGCTGCCACCCCCGTGCTTCACGGTTGGGATGGTGTTCTTTGGCTTGCAAGCCTCCCCCTTTTCCCTCCAAACATAACAATGGTCATTATGGCCAAACAGTTCTATTTTTGTTTCATCAGACCAGAGGACATTTCTCCAAAAAGTACGATCTTTGTCCCCATGTGCAGTTGCAAACCGTAGTCTGGCTTTATTATGGCGGTTTTGGAGCAGTGGCTTCTTCCTTGCTGAGCGGCCTTTCAGGTTATGTCGATATAGGACTCGTTTTACTGTGGATATAGATACTTTTGTACCTGTTTCCTCCAGCATTTTCACAAGGTCCTTTGCTGTTGTTCTGAGAATGATTTGCTCTTTTCGCACCGAAGTACGTTCATCTCTACGAGACAGAACGCGTCTCCTTCCTGAGTGGTATGACGGCTGTGTGGTCCCATGGTGTTTATACTTGTGTACTATTGTTTGTACAGATGAATTCAGGCATTTGTATATTGCTCCCAAGGATGAACCAGACTTGTGGAGGTCTACAATTGATTCCCCCCCCCCCCCCCATGATGTCAAGCCAATAGGCACTGAGTTAGAAAGTAGGCCTTGAAATACATCCACAAGGAACAACTCCAATTGACTCAAATGATGTCAATTAGCCTAACAGAAGCTTCTAAAGCCATGACATTATTTTCTGGGATTGTCCAAGCTGTTTAAAGACAGTCAACGTAGTGTATGTAAACTTCTGACCCACTGGAATTGTGATACAGTGAATTATAAGTGAAATAATCTGTCTGTAAACAATTGTTGGAAAAGTTACTTGTGTCATGCACAAAGTAGATGTCCTGACCGACTTGCCAAAACTATAGTTTGTTAACAATAAATTTGTGGACTGGTTGAAAAACGAGTTTTAATGACTCCAACCTAAGTGTATGTAAACTTCCGACTTCAACTGTTCTCATTTGTGGATTTGACTTATTCCAAATGAAGTTGGAAATGTAGCTGTCCAGTTGTTTGAACATTGACTTTGGCAGAATAATGGGGATAATTTGGAATAAGTACAAAAACCTAGGTAGTACAGTCATTTTAACAGAATTAATGCGACCTGTTAATGAAATGGGAAGAGACGACCACCGTATGAAATCCTGCTTAGTTCGCTCCAGGACTGTTTTGAAGTTATGTTTAAACAGAGCCTTAAATGAGCGTGTTACCTTTATCCCAAAATAAGTAAAGACCTGATGCTCCACCTTAAATGGGAAATTGGCAAACCCAATTCCTTCTGCTAACTGATTAATAGGGAGGAGCACACTTTTTGATAGGTTTAACTTATAACCAGAGAATGTGCCAAAACCTTGTAGCGTGTCCAAGAGATAGGGTATAGACTCCACAGGGTTAGAGATGTATAAAAGAAGATTGTCTGCATATAAAAACACCTTGTGAGTTATGTTGCCCCTTAATATTCCCTTAATCCTCTCCTCCGCCCGCAGGGCGATAGCAAGAGGCTCAATAGCCATCTCAAATAGGAAAGGGGATAAACAGCAACCCTGCCTGACCCCCCTGTGGAAAGGGATGTAGCTGGAGGTAACATTGTTGGTGCGAACAGAAGCCACTGGGGACGAGTACAAAATTGGGCCAAACCCAAATCTCTCTAGTACTGTAAATAGATATTCCCACTCAACCCGGTTGAAGCCTTCTCAGCATCAAGAGAGATGACAACCTCTGGCTGTAGAGTTGAGTGGGCAGAATAAAGAACATTAAATAGCCGGCGCATATTATAGAAAGATTGCCTACCTGAAATAAATCTGTTAATTATATTAGGCACTGAGTTAATTATATTAGGCATCACTGTCTCTAAACGGCACGAGAGGAACTTAGTGAGAATTTTATAATCGCAGCACAAAAGGCTTATAGGTCGGTATGAGCCACAGTCTAGGGGATTCTTGTCTTTTATAAGCAAGAATGAAATGGCAGTTTCTGACTAGAAAGGATTTCATTGTACATTGAGCTGAGAATATGGGATAATTTAGAGGAGAATGCTTTATAAAATTCAATAGGGAAGCCATCAGGCCCAGGGACTTTACCGCTCTGCATGGACTGGATTGCCAGAGTAGCTTTATCATCACTTATTGAGGCATCCATGTTGGTTTGTTCATCTAAACTGAGGTAGGGGCTGTCCAGATTGTCTACAAATGCATGCATACGAGATGTGTCAGGAAGAGCCTCTGGCGAGTAAAGTGCAGAATAGAATTGCTTAAATTGATTGTTGATTTCTTTGGGATTGGTAGAAGTTAAATCAGCTGCAACACAGATTTCAGGTATGTTGCTGCTAGCAGCGGATTGTCGAAGCTGGTGAGATAACTTGCCAGCTTTCTTTCTGTGTTCATAGAATTTTTGCCTCGACTTAAACAGAAGCTGCTCTGTTTGTTTGGTGGAAACATTGTCAAATTCCGATTGGTGTAGCAGTCTCTCTATGTAGAGATCAGGAGTCGGAGAAGAGGCATACTGTATTTGTTGTCCACATCTAGAATGAGTTGAGATAGCTCCGATAAGCGTTTGGTGCGCTGTTTGTTGTCATACGCTGTGTATGAAATAATTTGTCCCCTTAGATATGCTTTTAACGACTCCCACACAGTAGAGTGAGACTCGTCAGGGGTGCAGTTGATCTGTAAAAAGACATCAATGTGAGTTGATATGTATTTTTTAAAGGAACTAGAGGATAGTTTTAGTGGGTCAAAACGCCACACGCGTTGTGACACAGTACTGTCCGTAAACCGGATATCTAGCAGGACAGGGCTATGGTCTGACAGAATAATCCTGTGATATTGGCTATTAGTTACAAAAGGAAGAATTCTATTGTCCAGCAGGAAAAAGTAAATCCTAGAGTTTGAGCGGTGGACTGGAGAAAAAAAAAGAGTACTGTTTAGCAGTGGGATTGCTCCTTCTCCATGGATCAGACAAATTATATGATTCTAGAAATGAGTTGATTACTGCGCCTGATTTTAAAATGATATTGTTGGCTTCAGTCCGGATCTGTCTATTTGGATGCAATACACAATTGAAATCTCCGCCCAATATCAAATGATGAGAATTATGGTCGGGAAGTGTTGCGATGAGGTAGGAGAAAAAATGGGCGTCATCCCAATTAGGACCATAGAGGTTAGCCAGAATAACCTGTGTGCTAAACAATTTCCCCATCACTATAATATATCTTTAATTAGTATCTGAAATGACTTTGGAGGAGACAAACGGGGTGCCTTTTCTGATAAGGACGGCTGCCCCTCTGGCCTTAGCACCAAAGTTGGAGTGAAATATTTGGTCTACCCATCATCTCTTTAGTTTATCATGGTCGCTGGACCGGAGATGGGTCTCTTGGAGAAAAGCAATGTCCGGACTTAAAGACTTAAGATGAGCATGCGCTCGGCTACGCTTGACCACCTGGTTAATTCCTTTCACGTTCCAGCTGATAAAGCATGTGGAGCCTAGAGTATGTGAATTAGACAGTCATAGTAATCAGAAATTAATGTTAGTACGATCACATGGCCAGTGTGCTGAAAGGTCAGAGTAATCAAATATAAAGAAAAGAAAAAACAGCTAAACACAACAAAATACCCAGAAGAAAACTTGGACCCCTATGCTGACCTTCCCCCTGTTGGAAGGCGGCATCTACCTCTCCTAGACTAGAGCAAAATGCTACCATGTTAAACTGAACCTCCGTAGAGATCTATCCAGGGCGAACTTAATCACGTTTTCACCTAGGGAAGGGATTCTGGAGGGAACAACCTCAGTTATCTAAGGTATCTTATGCAATATGCATATAAGGATGGTAAAACAATATATGAAAGAGGAGGTATAGGTATATTTCCCCCCCTCCCCCATCCACTTGGGATGACTTAAAACATAAATATACACTACCGTTCAAAAGTTTGGGGTCACTTAGAAATGTCTTTGTTTTTGAAAGAAAAGCAAAAAAATTTTACCATTAAAATAACATCAAATTGATCAGAAATGCAGTGTAGACATTGTTAATGTTGTAAATGACTATTGTAGCTGGAAACGGCAGATTTTTTATGGAATATCTACATAGGCGCACAGAGGCCCATTATCAGCAACCATCACTCCTGTGTTCCAATGTGCACGTCGTGTTAGCTAATCCAGGTTTATCATTTTAAAAAGAGGTTTAGCTATGGACATGGTAGGCCGCATTCTGCCTACGGTCTCAAGTCCCTCTCTCACGCCGAAAATGCGATTGTTGCCCCGGCGCTGTCTGTTCTCGAGGTCCACAACCTTCGAAATGAGTTTGACGACATCTGATGACAGCCGAGTGACTTGCTCTTCCAGTGTCACCACTTTGTCGGAGTAAATATTTGCTCCATCTTCCAGGCTATTCAGACGGGTGTCACGTCTCGCCAAGTCTTCATTAACGGAGTCGATCTTTATGTTGACCTCGGTGGTGAGAATAGCTATTTGTGTGGATAGGTCAGTGGATAATGACTCCAACTTAGCCAGCACAGTCTGTTCAGATGTAATGATAGCCTCCATTAGCATGGCTAGGTCGGGGATCAGAGTCCGTGTCAGGTGAGCCCTGCTCCATTGTGGCCCTTGGCCGTTGTTGTCTCGACATTTTACGATTAAAACGCCAAAAATGTCAGGAAAAAAAGCCAGATTAGTAAATTAGGTTTGATTACAAATTAAATGTTACAAAATGAACACAGCGAGGGAGGTGCTGGTCAAGTATTAATAGTAAATTGTTCTCCCTGGATCGGAGCACCGAGAAAACGCGTCTTCACATGTTGCTGCTCATCAGCCCATTTCTATTTTATTGTCACAATAAAAATATATATTACATGTCCTAAGTTTCCTCTCTATGGGGTGAAAGGGTTTGATACTACGAGCTGGTGGAGATGGAGCAAGGGTAGTCGGTGTATGTGAATGTGTGTAGAATCACTAAAAGAATTTGAAACAGGGACAGTCCTCGTTATAGAGAGACAGTAAACAACATTTTGAATACAGCATCCTGTATCGGACATGACACACCTTGCGGCCTTCAGTACCTCCACCTTCTACCCCACTGAAAAACCTCCAGCTACAACCCTGGCATACAAACACACACTACCACCACCTGGGAGCTCAGGAAAGGACTCGTTCTCACTTCTCCAACTGGAAGAGATGGAGACCGGCACACTGTCGAAAAAGAGGAACTCTCCATCTTTCTTTTATACTACTTACTGTATCCTATGACACAGTTTCCATGCTGAAGGTGTTGCCAGCGTGAGCTGGAGTGGTGGCGTCAGCGCCCCATCGTACACACGCCTCCTCCCCTGATTAGAGGGCCAGAGCCAAGAATCAGGGGTCCAGAGAGAGCCTGAAGCCCCTCTAACACAGCTCTCTAACAGCCCCACTACACCCTTTCCAGATGACCTGATCCGTGCTATCAGGGGACAGAGATAGTTGCTGACACTCCAAGGGGGCTGTTTCTGATGGCCACAACATTGGGAGAATGGAGCCCCTGGGTGTCTGAACTACACACAGACACAACGGCAGGCACTTAATGGTTATGTTGGAGAGAGAGGGGGATGGAGTGAGAGAAAGAGGGAGAGAAAGAAAGAAAGGGAGAAAAGCACATGAACTGCAGCAAGCGAAGAAGGACAGAGGGGAGAGGTCAGAAGGGTTGGTATTACTCATCCTGGGGGACCGTGGAAGGCGATTGTCTCATGAACTGACAGTGTGTCTGTGATCAGCGACGTCTCCGAGGTATGTAGCATTTGCACACAGCATGATACTGAGCCACTACACGCTCCATTTAACAACTTGGCCCAGCCGATCCCTTCCCACCCAACAGAGCTATGAGCTCATCCATCATGCAGGCTCACCCAGCCCCCCCCCCCCAGCCCTCTGGCCCCCCAGGCCAACCTTGAAACCAAAGTATGCACCAGATTAAAACGGAGCTCGCTACAACAAACAGCAAGGATTCACAAGAACACTTTATTTTTCCTAAAACAAGATTCTCTTTTTTGGTTTGAAATAAAAGCTGTTGCTATTTCTGTTTTTTTTTTTACGATGCGACAGCTGCATTCTGCCGTGCTTGGCTGCCACCCTGACAGCGCCATGTTGATGTAATACAGGTGGTGATTGGCCGGTGGTTCCAGCCATCCAATAAGAGGGCCAGGGCTGCATTGGGCCAGCTCCACTCTCAAGGGGGAGGATGGGGGCTGAGTTAAACCAAGGCCAGGATTCAACGTTCCCTCAACAGTGAAAAGCACACTGACAACATCAGACCAAATCCAAAACTACGTTAAGAAACAGGGCACATGGGAACACTTAGCTCATAACATCATGACTTACATCTCTCTCCTCCCTCACCCTCATCTGGTTCTTGGATGAGTCTCGCATGCAGCTCAATTCATTTAGAACAAATGCATTTTTAGGAAATGGTGCAATCCTCTGCTGAAAAAAGTATCAGCCAACCAAGGTGGCTTTCATAAAACACATGTTCAGTAAAAGGCTGGAAAGTCTGATATGGGGATTACTGTGGACTAAGCTCATTTTCCTACACATGCTCAGACTCAGTCACACTGTTTTATTAGGAATGAGGATTACTCTTTGGATTGGCCTCCTTCCTACCTCCCTTTCTCTCCTCAACCATCTATCAGTCTTTTTACGTCTCTGTCTAACCCTCTTTCTCCTGTTCCATTCTCCTGAGAGGAAAGCTTCTCAAAACGATGGTCCCCAGGTGTACAATGCGGCACTCACTGGTTCTGTCAGAATGGCTATATAGTGTGACCTTGCACCACATTTATAAATGAACACACACACACACACACACACACACACACCACACCACACACACACACACACACACACACACACACACACACACACACACACACACACACACACACACACACACACATACACCCCCCCCCCCTTCTCCATCCACTGCTGATGGCATATCTCAGGTGGACAGAGATGAAATGCCAGTCAAAATGTCAGCTTTACAGCAGATTTACAGCACATTTCCTCTGCTGTGTAAGCAAAATAACTGAATAAAGTCACAGACAACACACCGCTGTACAAATACACATTGTACACAAGCTTGACAAAAAGCTACTCATGGACATATAAAACAGTGCGATGTGACCAAAATGTGAAGCTACTTATTAGGGGTTGATCCACGCGCACACACACACACACACACACACACACACACACACACACACACACACACACACACACACACACACACACACACACACACACACACACACACACACACACACACACACACACACACACACACACACACACACACACACACACACACACACACACACACACACGCACGCACACACACCCACGGAATGAGTGTGTCTCAGCTTAGCTGTCATGGTGATGAAGAGCTAAGACACTTCAGGAGAGCTCTGGGAGCAGAGAGCTTTGGACCATGGGAGAAAAATGCTCAGGAGGAGAAAAACAAAAGGGATGAAATGATAGGAGAGAAACAATTTGATAACCTGAGTCCCTGAGCGAAACGCCTCTCACTCTGATGTGTCTACAACTAATGTTTGTGCTCCCTGGAAGCAAGGCCATCGCTTTTAAATAATACCGGTCCTATACAACACAGCCAAGATTACTGTTTCTGCTGACTGTTAGGCATGGTCCTAGCAGCCAACAGCAATATATATCTATTACTCCACTCAGCCACAAAACAAGCTTTTGATTTGGGCTGATAGCTACAGTATAATAGCTAGAGAAGACGACGGGCCTATTGTGAAATATCTAGTGATAAATAAAGAAAGCGACTTTGCATGGGTATTAGAGGGGAATGTGTAATTTATTACCCTGAGATGGATGGAAGGCAGTGAGACAAGAGAAGAGCAGGTAGTGAAAAACAGCATGGTCATCTGCTTCACACCCACTTTAAAACATATCAGACAGGTTCCACATTTAATATATATACACACACACACACACAGGGAGAGAGAGAGACACACCCAGAGAGCGAGAGAGAGAGAGAGACACAGAGAGTGAGCGAGAGAGACCCAGAGAGTGAGAGAGAGAGACAGAGAGTGAGAGAGAGACAGAGAGAAAGAGAGAGACAAAGAGTGAAAGAGAGAGACCGAGAGAGAGACAGAGAGAGAGAGAGAGAGAAAGACAGACAGAGACAGAGAGAGACATAGAGACACAGAGATAGAGAGAGAGAGAGACAAAGACAGGGAGAGAGAGACAGAGATAGAGACAAACAGAGAGAGACACAGCGAGAGAGAGAGAGAGAGAGAGAGAGAGAGAGAGAGAGAGAGAGAGAGACGGAGAGAGACATAGAGAGATACAGAGAGAGAAAGAGAGAGACAAAGAGAGAGAGAGAGAGAGAGAGAGACAGAGAGAGAGAGAGAGAAAGAGAGAAAGAGAAAGACAGACAGAGACAGAGAGAGACATAGAGACACAGAGATAGAGAGAGAGAGAGACAAAGACAGGGAGAGAGAGACAGAGATAGAGACAAACAGAGAGAGACACAGCGAGAGAGAGAGAGAGAGAGACATAGAGAGAGATACAGAGAGAGAGACAGAGAGAGACACAGAGAGTGAGAGAGAGACACAGAGAGCGAGAGAGAGACACAGAGAGTGAGAGAGACACAGAGAGAGAGAGAGAGAGAGAGAGAGAGAGAGATAGGCACAGAGAGCAAGAGAGAGACAGAGAGTGAGAGAGACACACACACAGAGAGAGAGAGACACACACACAGAGAGAGAGAGAGACACACAGAGAGAGAGACAGAGTTAGAGAGAGACAGAGAGAGAGAGAGAGAGAGAGAGAGAGAGCGAGAGAGAGAGAGAGAGACAGGGAGAGACAGAGAGACACAGAGAGAGACACAGAGAGTGAGAGAGAGACAGACAGACAGACAGACAGACAGACAGACAGACAGACAGACAGACAGACAGACAGACAGACAGACAGACAGACAGACAGACAGACAGACAGAGACGGAAATCAAAGGGAGGACGAGAGATGTGGGAGATGCAGAGAGAGAAACCAATGGAGATAGACAAAGTGGAAACGGAGACAAAGGGAAGACATTGCTATACCTCTAGAGGAGGAGAGAGGAACAGCTAGACATGACGTGAACAAAAGCTACACCACATGACCAAGAGTATGTGGACACCTGCTAGTCGAACATCTCTTTCCAAAATCATGGGCATTAATATGGAGTTGGTCCCCCCTTTGCTGCTATAACAGCCTCCACTCTTCTGGGAAGGCTTTCCACTAGATGTTGGAACATTTCTGCGGGGACTTGCTTCCATTCAGACACAAGAGCATTAGTGAAGTCGGGCACTGATGTTGGGAGATTAGGCCTGGCTCTCATTCGGCGTTGAAATTCATCCCAAAGTTGTTCGATGAGGTTGAGGTCAGGGCTCTGTGCAGGCCAGTCAAGTTCTTCCACACCGATCTCAACATGGACCTCACTTTGTGACAGGGGCACTGTCATGCTGAAACAGGAAATGGCCTTCCCCAAGCTGTTGCCACAAAGTTGGAAGCACAGAATCATCTAGAATGTCATTGTGTGCTGTAGCGATAAATAAGGGGCCTAGCCCGAACCATGAAAAACAGCCCCAGACCATTGTTCATCCTCCACCAAACGTTACAGTTGGCACTGTGCATTCAGGCAGGTAGCGTTTTTCTGACATCCGCCAAACACAGATTTGTCCATCGGGCTGCCAGATGGTGAAGCATCATTCATCACTCCAGAGAACACGTTTCCACTGCTCCAGAGTCCAATGGCGGTGAGCTTTATATCACTTCAGCCGACGCTTGGCATTGCGCATTGGTGATCTTAAGCTTGTGTGCGGCTGCTCGGCCATAGAAACCCATTTCATGAAGCTCCCAAAGAACAGTTATTGTGCTGACGTTGCTTCCAGAGGCAGTTTGGAATTCAGTAGTGAGTGTTGCAACCAAGGACAGACTATTTTTACTTCCTACGCGCTTCAGTACTCGGCGATCCCGTTCCGTGAGTGTTGCCTACCACTTTGCAGCTGAGCCGTTATTGCTCATAGACATTGCCACTTCCCAATAACAACACTTACAGTTGACTGGGGCAGTGCTAGCAGGGCAGAAATTTGACAAACTGACTTGTTGGAAAGGTGGCATCCTATGACGGTGCCACGTTACTGAGCTCTTCAGTCAGGCCATTCTACTGCCAATGTTTGTCTATGGAGATTGCATGGCTGTGTGCTCGATGTTATACACCTGTCAGCAGTGGATGGGGCTGAAATTGCCAGCAGTGGATGTGTGCCCCATCCAGCAGTGGATGGGGCACAAATTTGAAGTGGTGTCCACATACTTCTGTGTATATAGTGTATATCCCCTATTACAATCAAACGGTTATAAATACTTAAATACAAATACATCTGCAGTGTCCTTCCTGAAGGTGAGCAGCTGCAGATTATATCTGCCAAGGACAGGGCATTGGGATGTTTTTTAATAGGAGGATGTGCAGCTATGTGGCTGTGGGTGGAGAGAAGGACCAGGAGGACCAGTTGCCTGCCAGGCTGAGACAGGGGAGTATGACACGGCCACAGCCCCAGGGCAGTGAGGGGTACGGTGGGGTGGACAGACCCAGCTGAGGGCCCCTGAGTGTGATCAGCCAGGATGGATTCTGGATTTAGAGTCATACACTGCTCTCCTCAATCAAAACCAGGCCTCAGATCCAAGGTAAAAATAGCCACAGGTCAGTGGAAGACAGAGGACGGAGCAGAGACATGGAAAAAGAAAAAGCAGGGGAAAGGAAAAAAAGAGAGGGAAGAGAGATAGAGAGAAACAAGGGCAGGTTTATTATGTTCTGCTGGTACAGTACTGTAGGAGACTCCTGGGTTTTAGTGAGTGTGCCCCTGGGACTCAAAGGCATGTGCCTGTCTGTCTGTCTGTCTGTCTGTCTGTCTGTCTGTCTGTCTGTCTGTCTGTCTGTCTGTCTGTCTGTCTGTCTGTCTGTCTGTCTGTCTGTCTGTCTGTCTGTCTGTCTGTCTGTCTGTCTGTCTGTCTGTCTGTCTGTCTGTCTGTCTGTCTGTCTGTCTGTCTGTCTGTCTGTCTGTCTGTCAGGGACAGACTAGAGCAAGGGGCTGGCTGGGGGAAAGACAACACACACAGCATTTAATCAGTCAGCTCTTCCTGCAGGGCCCATATTCTATTGAGACTCCAGAGAGAGGAGAGGAGGAGGAACACTGACTGGGAATAATCCTTGCTGTTTAATTACTAAAACAAACTCGGTTTTACCATGCATGGTAGTTAAACACACGTCTGAACAGACAGATGGCTCAATGACAAACATCATTAGTCAGATAATGGGCTGTCCCCTTGTCTTCACCGTTACAGATCACACAGTTGTATTGCGGTTTTGCGGAGTCGGCGCTGCCATCTACTCTACTGCATTTCCTTCTAAGGGTTCTGTGCTAGTGTCAGCAGGTACACAGAGCTACTCTCACTTCTCACCTCCTTGCCCGCTTGCTCTTTCTCCTCGCCTGTCTTTCCACTCTTCTCCTCGTTTCTACCTTCCTCTCATGTCCTTCTTTCCTCGTCTACAGGCATGACTCCTGGCTCTTCTGTCGCCCCGCTGAAACCTCCCTTCTCTCTCTCTCTCTCTCTCCTCCCCTGAGGCAGCAGGCTACAGATGCCCCCACACCTCCATCACACCGTCCAGCCACAGAGCTAGTATCTCACATCTCTTCTCTGGCCCATTCAGTTGATGAAAAGGGAGAGGGAACTTTCACTTCTCAGAAGGCACACACACCTCTACTGAGAGAGAGGGGGTAGAGAGAGCATAATGTTAAATATATATTACATGACTCAGTTAGACCACAATAACACAACGGAAGGATCAAAATGAGACCACAAGTTTACTAACACTGCATGTTCCAACAGCAGGCAGTGTGTGTGTCTGCGAACGTAAGTGTGTAAATGCAGCTCTGTAATTGAGCCATGTGAGATCACAGGGATGGGCTTATTTTCCCTTGAGGTGACACTCTTTATTGTGCTTTAAGTGGCTATATATAAATCTCCATGTAAAAACATAAACATTAGTCATTTTATATTGTGGTACGGGATTTTTATTGTGTGTTTTACTGAATAAAAACCCTCCTCGGCAGATAATGAACATATTACTCATGGTCACTATCTCTCAATGGAAAGTTTGGGCTAGTCTGTAATGTGAGGCGACGCCAAATGGAACTGTGCAGTTCAACAGGTTCAGGGAAATGGAATCCGTCAGACCAGCAGCACATCATGATGTCTGGAAACATTGTGATACATTCTGCAGGTGTAAATTAGTATGGACACCACCATGCTTTCCTTACTACCCCGTATACGGCAAGTCAAGAGAATATCCTGCCACTGGAGCATAATAACCAGATGACAACAGAGAGCGGGAGGAAACAGACTATTATTCTACTGAGTCGGTCTCTTAGAGCTGGGGTGGCAGCCCTTTAATTAACTGTGGGGAAGCAGCAACACGAAAAAGCAAGGAGAGGAAGAGAGGTCTTTAATGTTTCAGCCCGCTGTCTCGCACATGACGAGCTCCGCTCCGCAGCTATGGCGACACCTCACAGCACTCTCCATCTGGGAATAATGCATCACCACTCCGCTCCGGAGGCGAGGCGCCGCCTGTGGAAACGTTGCAGACTCTTGGGACAAATGGGAAACTGTGGAGTGTAATTGGATTGTAAGTGAGCGAGCAACTCCAATTTCTATCTGCCAATTATCAGCGTCTTTTTCAGAGGAGACAGCCACATTTTTTGGGGACAGATTAAAAAGACTAGATCAGAAGAGTCTTATTCTCCAGGCCTATTCTTGCATGCCTTCCCAAAGTGAAGGGTTCCATTGACTGAATAAACCTCAGTTCATTTTTTATCACTAAAAAGCAGAGCAATTTTGTCTTTAATAGGATGTTTGTGATTGACAGGGGTTGAGGAGATAGGGAGACGTGAGTAGAGAACAGGAAAGGTTGAGAAACTTAGTAGGCTAAAAGTCACAGACTTTGTAGATTGTTGCAGACTTGAGGAACCAATGCCAGTAATCACTGATGGTATTTGTTTGACTATATTATTTATGTCAGCATACAAATTGAGAAAATGGTGTTCACAACCTTTTTCTTTCCAGGAACTGTTTTCACTAAACTGATTAATTGTGCTTTTGGTTGCATGTATTTGAGTAAACAAACTGTAAAAGGTTTTGCTAATAAATCCTTAGATTAGTCTTTTCTCAACCCACAAGTGTCTTCCAATACCTCCATAACTCTACTCGATATTTTTACAGAGTAGCAGACAGTCATGAAACACTGTATTTCACTCAACCACCCCTCCCCAACCACCTATCCTCTGGTCCCAGGTCAGATGCACAGTGCACAACACTATCAGGTGTCTCAATGCTATCTGCTATCCTAATAACTGGAGCTAATGGACAGCCTCGTTAAGATACACTTAAATGAACTACCTTCTATTGCATACTTTATCCACTCTCACTGTAGTGTCTTGATCCATCTATGTCTCTCTCACTCCATGTCCATCTCTCTCGCAATCCCATTTCCCTCCTCCTGTCCTATCTCAGTAACAGTCATCTGTAACCTAAACAACCTGTCAACACACTCACATTAGCATGCACCCATTGTCTCAATTCAGATGGGTGCGTTATGAAGCTCACAGAGGAGGTGGGGATGGGAGGCATAAGGGGAGAATATGATGAGTTGGGTAGGGGGAACGGAGGGGGTAGTTGGCTACAGTTGAGTCTGGCGTGCAACATCTCTCACTCACGCTCCATTCTATAGCTTCCAGTTCAGTTGAGGAAGCACTAGAGAGATTCAACCACTAACCAGCAGCTTCACAGAATGACCTGTAGCACAGCACAGGTAGCCTACCTCATCACCAGGTGGTTCAGCGGCTCCATACGCTCTCCTTGTTTCTCTCTAGCCTATATTTCCCCTTTAAGTGCTTTAAGTGACTCTTAAGGACATGCCCTTTTTTTTTTTGCCTAAAATGTCATACCCAAATCTAACTGCCTGTAGCTCAGGCCCTGAAGCAAGGATATGCATATTCTTGGTACCATTTGAAAGGAAACATTTTGAACTTTGTGGAAATGTGAAAGGAATGTAGGAGAATATAACAGAATAGATCTTGTAAAAGATAATATAAAGAAAAAAACAACCTTTTGTATTTTTTGGACCATCATCTTTGAAATGCAAGAGAAAGGCCATAATGTATTATTCCAGCCAAGGTGCAATTTAGATTTTGTCCACTAGATGGCAGCAGTGTATGTGAAACGTTTTAGACTGATCCAATGAACCATTGCATTTCTGTTAAAAATGTTGTATCAAGACTGCCCAAATGTGCCTAATATGCTTATTAATAACTTTTCATGTTCAAAATGATGCACTCTCCTCAAACAATAGCATGGTATTATTTCACTGTAGTAGCTACTATAAATTGGACAGTGCAGTTAGATTAACAAGAATTTAAGCTTTCTGCCAATATCAGATATGTCTATGTCCTGGGAAATGTTCTTGTTACTTACAACCTCATGCTAATCGCATTAGCCTATGTTAGCTCAACCGTCTTGTGGAAGGGACACCTATCCCAAAGAAGTTTTTAAGGCAGGACAGTAGAGCTCTCCCTCTCTCTGCAAAGCCCCAGCCCCAGCAACCCTCATCTCTCAAAGCCGGCTGTGCTCCGTGGCCTGGGGGGGTTGGAGGGTAGAGGGGGGAAGAGGGGGTTCATGGCAGTGAGAGGTGTGTCTGTGTCTGCTGGGGGCGTTGTGCTGTGCTGCACCTACAGAACCAGCTGTTACCCTTCAGAGCTGCAGAGTCTCAGACAGAGCACAGCACACTGGACCAACTACGAATCTCTCCACTGAGGACTCAACAAAGGACGATTCTGACTGGAAACGTATACATAAACATAAAACTAATAAACAAGCCCTGTGGGTTTGACGTGAACACACTTTGAAAGGTGTCCACACAAATGTGGTGAAAAAAATACTGTAGTACAATGTAAGCAACATAATACCTTACACCCAGTCAAGTCTGTTAGCTACAGGCATGGTGTGTCCCACGCATACTCCTGTAAATATATTTGAGAGGAGATGAGAGGAGTTTCAGACGGTGCAGTTAAAGGATGCCCACCGTTCCTGACCCATGTGGGAGTGGTAGGTAGCAGGTAGAAGCCATCCATACCTGCTGCCTCCACACAGACACATTCCAGTCATGCAGGGGGTTATATCTGTAGGTGTGTTTCTGGAGCTACTGTATATATTTGTGGGGAAATAGATGCCCTGTGTAGGAGTGGTATCAGCCACCTATACCTGGGGTTATTGCAGACATATCTTTATGTGTTTCTGTAACTCTATTTGTGTGGGAATATAAGTGTGTTGTGCATGTAAATGTCACTGTGGACAACGGACTCAATGACAATATGACAGGGGGTTAAGAGAGTAACGGAAGACTACTATGTGTGTCACACATGCCTACGCACATGCAGGTGTACATGCGTGCGTAAATGTCTGAGCAGCATGATTGTATGAGGGAATGTGTGTCTGTGTTGCTGGTGTGTGAGGTGTCAGCAGCGTTGCCGTGGGGATGGTCTCCGGGGTGATGGATGAGGTCCTGTCTCCACGGCAGCCCCAGTGCTGTGCCACTACCATGACAAATGGAGCCTCGGCTAATAAATCTGTACAGGTCCCTATAGTAACACAAACATCACGGCAGGAGGGGTCAGCCCTCCCCCGCCGACTCATTGAAATACACACAGCATAGCAGGACAGGGACACAAAATCTTCCTCCTCCCCCTGGTAGTTGCACCAGCCCCATGTAATCAACCCTCTCCCCCCTCTCCCCTGTACTGCATCACTGCACCCCCTATTCAGGCTGAGGCAGCAGTCCAGAGGACATGGGTTGTCCTAGTTTGTCTGTCATGTGCTGGGTGGATAGAGAGAGAACGCATTATAAATACACAAACCCACAGGTCAGTAGTTCATGGGCTATTGTTGAAGATCCATTGCCATTTATATTCTCAAACTGCAATAATATGATCAAGGTCCACTTAAAATGAGCCCTGGATCAATACATGTAGAAAAATAATACTATGGACACAGATGGAAACACACACACACGACAAATCTCGGTTATTGTTATACAGACAAACTTAGAAGACATGCTCCAGGGAGGGAGTTTCATTTATTAATGAATTTCCTCTACATTTACCAACCAAATAAATGAATGTTGGATTAGTGAGCAGTGAAAGGGGAAATGTGAGAGTCTGAAAGAACATGACATTATTTCTGAAAGGAGCCTCAATGAATCATCACTCTGAGAAAAACACTTGGTCCCCTGGGCCAATCAGATACAATCCACTAGTTACCACATAAGACATCCCTATCAGACCCCATCTTTTACCACATAAAGATAACCCTGTCAGACCCCATCCTCTAGTTACCACATAAGACATCCCTATCAGACCCCATCTTTTACTACATAAAGATAACCCTGTCAGACCCCATCCTCTAGTTACCACATAAAGACAACCCTATCAGACCCCATAGTCTACCACATAAAAAGAACCCTGTCAGACCCCATCTTCTACCACATAAGGATAACCCTGTCAGACCCCATCCTCCACCACACAAAGACAACCCTGTAGACCCCATCCTCTAGTTACCACATAAAGACAACATTATCAGACCCCATCTTCTACCACATAAAGACAACCCTGTCAGACCCCATCCTCTAGTTACCACATAAAGACAACATTATCAGACCCCATCTTCTACCACATAAAGAGAACCCCGTCAGACCCCATCCACTAGTTACCACATAAAGACAACCCTATCAGACCCCATATTCTACCACATAAAAAGAACCCTGTCAGACCCCATCTTCTACCACATAAAAACAACCCTGTCAGACCCCATCTTCTACCACATAAAAACAACCCTGTCAGACCCCATCCTCTAGTTATCACATAAAGACAACCTTATCAGACCCCATCTTCTACCACATAAAGACAACCCTGTCAGACCCCATCCACTAGTTATCACATAAAGACAACCCTGTCAGACCCCATCCTCTAATTATCACATAAAGACAACCTTATCAGACCCCATCTTCTACCACATAAAGACAACCCTGTCAGACCCCATCCACTAGTTATCACATAAAGACAACCTTATCAGACCCCATCTTCTACCACATAAAGACAACCCTGTCAGACCCCATCCACTAGTTATCACATAAAGACAACCCTGTCAGACCCCATCTTCTACCACATAAGGATAACCCTGTCAGACCCCATCTTCTACCACATAAAGACAACCCTATCTGACACCATCCTCTAGACACAAAAATAAAGACTACCATATCTAACCCCTTCCACAAGTTACCACATAAAGACAACCCTGTCAGACCCCATCGTCTAGTTACCACATAAAGACAACCCTATCAGACCCCAACTTCTAACACATAAAGATAACTCTATCAGACCCCATCCTCTAGTTACCAAATAAAAACAACCCTGTCAGACCCCATCCTCTAGTTACCACATAAAGACAACATTATCAGACCCCATCTTCTACCACGTAAAAAAAACCCTGTCAGACCCCATCTTCTACTACATAAAGATAACCCTGTCAGACCCCATCTTCTACCACATAAAAACAACCCTGTCAGACCCCATCCTCTAGTTACCACATAAAGACAACCCTGTCAGACCACATCCACTAGTTACTACATAAAGATAACCCTGTCAGACCCCATCGACTAGTTACCACATAAAGACAACCCTATCAGACCCCATCCTCTAGTTACCAAATAAAAAAAACCTGTCAGACCCCATCCTCTAGTTACCACATAAAGACAACCCTGTCAGACCCCATCCACTAGTTACCACATAAAGACTACCATATCAGACCCCATCCACTAGTTACTACATAAAGTCATCCCTATCTGACCCCATCCTCTAGACACAAAAATAAAGACTACCCTATCAGACCCCTTCCACTAGTTACCACATAAAGACAACCATATCAGACCCCATCCACTAGTTACCACATAAAGACAACCCTGTCAGACCCCATCCACTAGTTACCACATAAAGACAACCATATCTGACCCCCTCCTCTAGACACAAAAATAAAAACTACCCTGTCAGACCCCATCCACTAGTTACCACATAAAGACTACCATATCAGACCCCATCCACTAGTTACCACATAAAGACAACCCTGTCAGACCCCATCCACTAGTTATCACATAAAGACAACCCTGTCAGACCCCATCCACTAGTTACCACATAAAGACGACCCTGTCAGACCCCATCCACTAGTTATCACATAAAGACAACCCTGTCAGACCCCATCCACTAGTTACCACATAAAGACAACCCTGTCAGACCCCATCTTCTACACATAAAGACAACCCTGTCAGACCCCATCCACTAGTTACCACATAAAGACAACCCTGTCAGACCCCATCCTCTAGACACAAAAATAAAGACAACCCTGTCAGACCCCATCCACTAGTTACCACATAAAGACAACCCTATCTGACCCCATCCTCTAGACACAAAAATAAAGACAATCCTGTCAGACCCCATCCTCTAGTTACCACAAAGACAACCCTATCAGACCCCATCCACTAGTTACCACATAAAGACAACCCTGTCAGACCCCATCCACTAGTTACTACATAAAGACAACCCTGTCAGACCCCATCCTGTAGACACAAAAATAAAGACAGCCCTGTCAGACCCCATCCACTAGTTACCACATAAAGACAACCCTGTCAGACCCCATCCTCTAGTTACCACATAAAGACAACCCTGTCAGACCCCATCCTCTAGTTACCACATAAAGACAACCCTATCAGACCCCATCCACTAATTACTACATAAAGACAACCCTCTCAGACCCCATCCACTAGTTACCACATAAAGATAACCCTGTCAGACCCCATCCACTAGTTACAACATAAAGATAACCCTGTCAGACCCCATCGACTAGTTACCACATAAAGACAACCCTGTCAGACCCCATCCACTAGTTACTACATAAAGACAAACCTGTCAGACCCCATCCACTAGTTACTACATAAAGACAACCCTGTCAGACCCCATCCACTAGTTACTACATAAAGACAACCCTGTCAGACCACATCCACTAGTTACTACATAAAGTCATCCCTATCTGACCCCATCCTCTAGACACAAAAATAAAGACTACCATATCAGACCCCTTCCACTAGTTACCACATAAAGACAACCCTATCTAACCCCTTCCACTAGTTACCACATAAAGACAACCATATCAGACCCCATCCACTAGTTACCACATAAAGACAACCCTGTCAGAACCCATCCACTAGTTACCACATAAAGACAACCCTATCTGACCCCATCCTCTAGACACAAAAATAAAGACTACCATATCAGACCCCTTCCACTAGTTACCACATAAAGACAACCCTGTCAGACCCCATCCACTAGTTACCACATAAAGACAACCATATCAGACCCCATCCACTAGTTACCACATAAAGACTACCATATCAGACCCCATCCACTAGTTACAACATAAAGACAACCATATCAGACCCCATCCACTAGTTACCACATAAAGACAAACTTATCAGACCCCATCAACCAGTTACCACATAAAGACAACCATATCAGACCCCATCCACTAGTTACCACATAAAGACTACCATATCAGACCCCTTCCACTAGTTACCACATAAAGACTACCATATCAGACCCTATCCACTAGTTACCACATAAAGACAACCATATCAGACCCCATCCACTAGTTACCACATAAAGACTACCATATCAGACCCCATCCACTAGTTACCACATAAAGACAACCATATCAGACCCCATCCACTAGTTAACACATAAAGACAACCCTGTCAGACCCCATCCACTAGTTACCACATAAAGACAACCCTATCTGACACCATCCTCTAGACACAAAAATAAAGACTACCATATCAGACCCCTTCCACTAGTTACCACATAAAGACAACCCTGTCAGACCCCATCTACTAGTTACCACATAAAGACAAACTTATCAGACCCCATCTTCTACCACATAAAGATAACCCTGTCAGACCCCTTCCACTTGTTACCACATAAAGACAACCCTGTCAGACCCCATCTACTAGTTACCACATAAAGACAAACTTATCAGACCCCATCTTCTACCACATAAAGACAACCCTGTCAGACCCCATCCACTAGTTACCACATAAAGACAACCCTATCTAACCCCTTCCACTAGTTACCACATAAAGACAACCATATCAGACCCCATCCACTAGTTACCACATAAAGACAACCCTGTCAGAACCCATCCACTAGTTACCACATAAAGACAACCCTATCTGACCCCATCCTCTAGACACAAAAATAAAGACTACCATATCAGACCCCTTCCACTAGTTACCACATAAAGACAACCCTGTCAGACCCCATACACTAGTTACCACATAAAGACAACCATATCAGACCCCATCCACTAGTTACCACATAAAGACTACCATATCAGACCCCATCCACTAGTTACAACATAAAGACAACCATATCAGACCCCATCCACTAGTTACCACATAAAGACAAACTTATCAGACCCCATCCACCAGTTACCACATAAAGACAACCATATCAGACCCCATCCACTAGTTACCACATAAAGACTACCATATCAGACCCCTTCCACTAGTTACCACATAAAGACTACCATATCAGACCCTATCCACTAGTTACCACATAAAGACAACCATATCAGACCCCATCCACTAGTTACCACATAAAGACTACCATATCAGACCCCATCCACTAGTTACCACATAAAGACAACCATATCAGACCCCATCCACTAGTTAACACATAAAGACAACCCTGTCAGACCCCATCCACTAGTTACCACATAAAGACAACCCTATCTGACACCATCCTCTAGACACAAAAATAAAGACTACCATATCAGACCCCTTCCACTAGTTACCACATAAAGACAACCCTGTCAGACCCCATCTACTAGTTACCACATAAAGACAAACTTATCAGACCCCATCTTCTACCACATAAAGATAACCCTGTCAGACCCCTTCCACTTGTTACCACATAAAGACAACCCTGTCAGACCCCATCTACTAGTTACCACATAAAGACAAACTTATCAGACCCCATCTTCTACCACATAAAGACAACCCTGTCAGACCCCATCCACTAGTTACCACATAAAGACAACCCTGTCAGACCCCATCCACTAGATACCACATAAAGACAACCCTATCAGACCCCATCCACTAGTTACTACATAAAGACAACCCTGTCAGACCCCATCCACTAGTTACTACATAAAGACAACCCTGTCAGACCCCATCCTCTATTTACCACATAAAGACAACCCTATCAGACCCCATCGACTAGTTACCACATAAAGACAACCCTGTCAGACCCCATCCACTAGATACTACATAAAGACAACCCTGTCAGACCCCATCGTCTAGTTACCACATAAAGACAACCCTGTCAGAACCCATCCACTAGTTACTACATAAAGTCATCCCTATCTGACCCCATCCTCTAGACACAAAAATAAAGACTACCATATCAGACCCCATCCACTAGTTACTACATAAAGACAACCCTGTCAGACCCCATCCACTAGTTACTACATAAAGTCATCCCTATCTGACCCCATCCTCTAGACACAAAAATAAAGACTACCCTGTCAGACCCCATCCACTAGTTACCACATAAAGACAACCCTGTCAGACCCCATCTTCTACACATAAAGACAACCCTGTCAGACCCCATCCTCTATTTACCACATAAAGACAACCCATCAGACCCCATCGACTAGTTACCACATAAAGACAACCCTGTCAGACCCAATCCACTTGATCCTACATAAAGACAACCCTGTCAGACCCCATCGTCTAGTTACCACATAAAGACAACCCTGTCAGAACCCATCCACTAGTTACTACATAAAGTCATCCCTATCTGACCCCATCCTCTAGACACAAAAATAAAGACTACCATATCAGACCCCATCCACTAGTTACTACATAAAGACAACCCTGTCAGACCCCATCCACTAGTTACTACATAAAGTCATCCCTATCTGACCCCATCCTCTAGACACAAAAATAAAGACTACCCTGTCAGACCCCATCCACTAGTTACCACATAAAGACAACCCTGTCAGACCCCATCTTCTACACATAAAGACAATCCTGTCAGACCCCATCCACTAGTTACTAAATAAAGACAACCCTGTCAGACCCCATCCACTAGTTACCACATAAAGACAACCCTGTCAGACCCCATCCACTAGTTACAACATAAAGATAACCCTGTCAGACCCCATCGACTAGTTACCACATAAAGACAACCCTGTCAGAGCCCATCCACTAGATACTACATAAAGACAACCCTGTCAGACCCCATCCACTAGTTACTACATAAAGTCATCCCTATCTGACCCCATCCTCTAGACACAAAAATAAAGACTACCATATCAGACCCCATCCACTAGTTACTACATAAAGACAACCCTGTCAGACCCCATCCACTAGTTACCACATAATGATAACCCTGTCAGACCCCATCCACTAGTTACAACATAAAGATAACCCTGTCAGACCCCATCGACTAGTTACCACATAAAGACAACCCTGTCAGACCCCATCCACTAGATACTACATAAAGACAACCCTGTCAGACCCCATCCACTAGTTACTACATAAAGTCATCCCTATCTGACCCCATCCTCTAGACACAAAAATAAAGACTACCATATCAGACCCCATCCACTAGTTACTACATAAAGACAACCCTGTCAGACCCCATCCACTAGTTACTACATAAAGTCATCCCTATCTGACCCCATCCTCTAGACACAAAACTAAAGACTACCCTGTCAGACCCCATCCACTAGTTACCACATAAAGACAACCCTGTCAGACCCCATCTTCTACACATAAAGACAACCCTGTCAGACCCCATCCACTAGTTACTAAATAAAGACAACCCTGTCAGACCCCATCCACAAGTTACCACATAAAGACAACCCTGTCAGACCCCATCCACTAGTTACCACATAAAGACAAACTTATCAGACCCCATCTTCTACCACATAAAGACAACCCTATCTGACACCATCCTCTAGACACAAAAATAAAGACTACCAATCAGACCCCTTCCACTACTTACCACATAAAGACAAACTTATGAGACCCCATCTTCTACCACATAAAGATAACCCTGTCAGACCCCATCTACTAGTTACCACATAAAGACAAACTTATCAGACCCCATCTTCTACCACATAAAGATAACCCTGTCAGACCCCATCCACTAGTTACCACATAAAGATAACCCTGTCAGACCCCATCCACTAGTTACCACATAAAGATAACCCTGTCAGACCCCATCCACTAGTTACCACATAAAGACAACCCTGTCAGACCCCATCCTCTAGTTACCACATAAAGACAACCCTGTCAGACCCCATCCACTAGTTACCACATAAAGACAACCCTGTCAGACCCCATCCTCTAGTTACCACATAAAGATAACCCTGTCAGACCCCATCCACTAGTTACCACATAAAGACAACCCTGTCAGACCCCATCCACTAGTTACTACATAAAGACAACCCTGTCAGACCCCTTCCACTAGTTACTACATAAAGACAACCCTGTCAGACCCCATCCACTAGTTACAACATAAAGATAACCCTGTCAGACCCCATCCACTAGTTACTACATAAAGACAACCTTGTCAGACCCCATCCACTAGTTACTACATAAAGACAACCCTGTCAGACCCCATCCTCTAGACACAAAAATAAAGACAACCCTGTCAGACCCCATCCACTAGTTACCACATAAAGACAACCCTATCTGACCCCATCCTCTAGACACAAAAATAAAGACTACCATATCAAACCCCTTCCACTAGTTACCACATAAAGACAACCCTATCTAACCCCTTCCACTAGTTACCACATAAAGACTACCATATCAGACCCCATCCACTAGTTACCACATAAAGACAACCATATCAGACCCCATCCACTAGTTACCACATAAAGACTACCATATCAGACCCCTTCCACTAGTTACCACATAAAGACAACCATATCAGACCCCATCCACTAGTTACCACATAAAGACTACCATAGCAGACCCCTTCCACTAGATACCACATAAAGACTACCCTATTAGACCCCTTCCACTAGATCCCACATAAAGACAACCCTATCTGACCCCATCCTTTAGACACAAAAATAAAGACAACCACATCAGACCCCATCCACTAGTTACCACATAAAGACAACCATATCAGACCCCATCCACTTGTTACCACATAAAGACAACCCTATCTGACCCCATCCTTTAGACACAAAAATAAAGACTACCATATCAGACCCCATCCACTAGTTACCACATAAAGACAACCCTGTCAGACCCCATCCACTAGTTACTACATAAAGTCATCCCTATCTGACCCCATCCTCTAGTTACTACATATAAAGACAACCCTGTCAGACCCCATCTTCTACACATAAAGACAACCCTGTCAGACCCCATCCACTAGTTACTAAATAAAGACAACCCTGTCAGACCACATCTTCTACCACATAAAGACAACCCTGTCAGACCCCATCCACTAGTACCACATAAAGACAACCCTGTCAGACCCCATCCTCTAGACACAAAAATAAAGACTACCATATCAGACCCCATCTGCTAGTTACCACATAAAGACTACCATATCAGACCCCATCCACTAGTTACTACATAAAGACAACCATGTCAGACCCCATCCTCTAGTTACCACATAAAGACAACCCTGTCAGACCCCATCCACTAGTTACTACATAAAGACAACCATGTCAGACCCCATCCACTAGTTACTACATAAAGACAACCCTGTCAGACCCCATCCACTAGTTACTACATAAAGACAACCCTGTCAGACCCCATCCATAGTGCCAACTTTACAGTTGGCACTATGCGTTGGGGCAGGTAGCGTTCTCCTGGCATCCGCCAAACCTAGGTTCGTATGTCGGACTGCCAGTTGTTGAAGTGTGATTCATCACTCCAGAGAACGCGTTTCTACTGTCCAATGGCGGCAAGCTTTACACCACTCCAGCCAACCCGTAGCATTGCGCATGGTGATCTTAGATTTGCGTGCAGCTGCTCAGCCATGGAAACCCATTTCATAAAGCTCCCAAAGAACCGCTATTGTGTTGACGTTGCTTCCAGGAGCAATTTAAACTCGGTAGTGTGTGTTGCAACTGAGGACAGATGATTTTTACGCACTACGCGCCTCAGCACTCAACGGTCCCGTTCTGTGAGCTTGTGTGGCCTACCAACTCGTGGCTGAACCGTTGTTGCTCCTAGACGTTTACACTTCACAATAACAGCACTTACAGTTGACCGGGGCAGCTTTAGCAGGGCAGAAACTGACTTGTTGGAAAGGTGGCATCCTATGACGGTGTCACGTTGAAAGTCACTGAGCTCTTCAGGCAGGCCATTCTACTGCCAATGTTAGGCTATGGAGATTGCATGGCTGTGTGCTTGATTTTATACACCTGTCAGCAACGAGTGTGGCGGAAATAGCTGAATCCACTAATTTGAAAGTTGTAAATTAATGGTCACAGAGAGCTGATGTGTTGTGCACTAAAGTCCACAAGCGAAGAGAAAAGGTGACAGGAGGAGAGCTCGTAGATAGTTGGGAGAAGGAATTACTTGCAACTGTTGTACTAATCCTAGATCAGCTAGATGCAGGCAACAGAGTGCAAGGCGGTATAGAATCTGTCACTATCTGTCACCTTGATTACTCAATTCTCTCTACCTGTGCACCTACGTTGTAAACTTTTATCCACAGGCTTGGTGGTAGCAACCTCATGATGGGTATAGGGAAAATTCAAGTATCATGTAGTAGCCTTAACCTACTGACGTTACGTTGAGCTGGGTGAATGGAATATGAATGACAGTCAAATACATTTTATTTGTCACATGCGCCAAATACAACCTTAACGTGAAATGCTTACTTACAAGCCCTTAACTAACAATGCAGTTAAGAAATGTAAGAGTTAAGAAAATATTTACTAAATAAACCAAAGTAAAACTTTTTTTTAAGTAATAAAAAAATAAAAATAATAACGAGTAGCAGCAGAATTAAAAAAGGGTGGAGGTCAATGTAAATAGTCTGGTGGCCATTTGATTAGCTGTTCAGCAGTCTTATGGCTTGGGTGTAGAAGCTGTTAACCTGTTAGGGCTAGGGGGCAGCATTTGCACGTCTGGATAAATTTTTTTTACCCGATTTAATCTGGTTACTAATCCTACCCAGTAACTAGAATATGCATATACTTATTATATATGGATAGAAAACACTCTAAAGTTTCTAAAACTGTTTGAATGGTGTCTGTGAGTATAACAGAACTCATTTGGCAGGCAAAACCCTGAGACATTTTCTGACAGGAAGTGGATACCTGATGTGTTGTATTACCTTTAAACCTATCCCATTGAAAAACACAGGGGCTGAGGAATATTTTGGCACTTCCTATTGCTTCCACTAGATGTCACCAGCCTTTACAAAGTGTTTTGAGTCTTCTGGAGGGAGATCTGACCGAACAAGAGCCATGGAACGATGATGTCCCATTAGACACCTGGCGCGCGAGTTCATGTTGGGTACCCTCGTTCCAATACGTTATAAAAGAGTATGCATTCGTCCACCTTGAATATTATTCATGTTCTGGTTAAAAAAGGCCCTAATGATTTATGCTATACAACGTTTGACATGTTTGAACGAACGTAAATATATTTTTTCCCCTCGTTCATGACGAGAAGTCCGGCTGGCTTAGATCATGTGCTAACAAGACGGAGATTTTTGGACATAAATGATGAGCTTTTTTGAACAAAACTACATTCGTTATGGACCTGTGATACCTGGAAGTGACATCTGATGAAGAGAATCAAAGGTAATGGATTATTTACATAGTATTTTCGATTTTAGATCTCCCCAACATGACGTCTAGTCTGTATCGCAACGCGTATTTTTCTGGGCTCAGTGCTCAGATTATTGCAAAGTGTGATTTCCCAGTAAGGTTATTTTTAAATCTGGCAAGTTGATTGCGTTCAAGAGATGTAAATCTATAATTCTTTAAATGACAATATAATATTTTACCAATGTTTTCTAATTTTAATTATTTAATTTGTGACGCTGACTTGACTGCCGGTTATTGGAGGGAAACGATTTCCTCAACATCAATGCCATAGTAAAACGCTGTTTTTGGATATAAATATGAACTTGATAGAACTAAAAATGCATGCATTGTCTAACATAATGTCCTAGGAGTGTCATCTGATGGAGATTGTAAAAGGTTAGTGCATCATTTTAGCTGGTTTTATGGTTTTGGTGACCCTGTCTTTGAATTGACAAAACATTACACACAACTCTTGTAAATGTACTGTCCTAACATACTCTAAATTTATGCTTTCGCCGTAAAACCTTTTTGAAATCGTAAAACGTGGTTAGATTAAGGAGATGTTTATCTTTCAAAGGGTGTAAAATAGTTGTATGTTTGAAAAATTTGAATTTTGACATTTATTTGGATTCAAATTTGCCGCTCTTGAAATGCACCTGCTGTTGATGGAGTGCACCACGGGTGGCACGCTAGCGTCCCACCTAGCCCATAGAGGTTAAGAAGCTTTTTGGTCCCAGACTTGGAGCTCCGGTACCACTTGCCGTGCGATAGCAGAGAGAACAGTTTATGACTAGGGTGGCTGGAGTCTTTGGCAATTTATAGGGCCTTCCTCTGACACTGCCTGGTATAGAGGTCCTAGATGGCAGGAAGCTTGGCCCCAGTGATGTACTGGGTCGTACGGACTACCTTCTGTAGCGCCTTGCCGTCGGAGGCTGAGCAGTTGCCATACCAGGGAGTGATGCAACCACTCAGGATGCTCTCGATGGTGCAGCTGTAGATCTTTTTGAGGATCTGAGGACCCATCCATGCCAAATGTTTCCAGTCTTCTGAGGGGGAATAGACACTGTCGTGCCTCTTCACGACTGACTTGGAGTGTTTGGACCATGCTAGCTTGTTGGTGATGTGGACACCAAGGAACTTGAAGCTCTCAACCTGCTCCACTATCCGGTATGCTGTAATAGATATAAGGCCATGCTCATAAAAAAAAGAAATCATCCTCCCTCATTTTAAATGGCAACGACCGCCACTGGTACTGAGGGAACGATAAAATATTCCATAGTTGTTTTATGTCAATTTGACATCTACGGTATGTGTCAAAATGAATAATTATGGGTTTCTGCAGCTCTGACACAAAAGTGCTGCACTATTGCTGAGCTAACAAACCCCTGCAATATGGAATTGAAAAGATTCATCATGTTACCAGTGGAATGCTGCAATATGATGCAGAGCCCTGATACTGTAATTCCCGAGCCTAAGAAAACAATTGCATCTGCCTGAGCAGGTTAGTGAGCGTAGCTCTCACAGAACGGGTGTGACCTGCCTGGAGAGCAACTGCCTACATACCGAACGTCCCTATGGGACAAGCTATGTGGAAATTGTTTCTCTAGCCGACAGAAAGCAAAAACAAACAGAGGGGAAAAGCTAGGGATGTACCAGATCTTAGATGGGATGAGACGTTCCATTTGTGTAACCTGCTGGGTGAGCCTGATTTGTGGAGAAACTTTCCAGCTCTCTTATTGGCCAACACTAGGTAACGCAACAGAAGACAAAACAATAGGAGGGAGTGTGTGACTTCGATAATCTGTCCGTCACTTTTTCTTTCCTGTTTATATATCTTTCTCTGTCTCCCATGAAATCAAATCAAGTTTTATTTGTCACACGCTTCGTAAACAACAGGTGTAGACTAACAGTGAAATGCTGACTTACGGGTCCAACAATGCAGAGTTAAAGATAAATAAATACACAGTGAATAACAATAACAAGTAAAAATACCATGGCTATATACAGGGAGTACCAGTACCGGGAAAAACATACACACACACACACACGTTAGCTTCTCTCTTACGGCCGGTACTGAATATGCAAGATTTCAGCTGGAAAGTTTGGCATGTTGGCAGCATTTTTCATTTACAGTCTGATATTAACCTTTATAGACACTGGCCATTTTTGTACATCAAGTCAATGTCCTTTTGACAAGGCATGCGGTTTTAATCAGAAGATCTGTCTCAAAGACCAGATTGGCACTAAGCACTTTGGCCACATGAAAAACACCCTATTCAACACAGGGAATTAAGCATGCGTCCCTGAGGGGCCACTGTGTTTAGGATCAGCGTGGCAGATGTGTTGTTGCCTACCCTTACCACCTGGGGGCGGCCCGTCAGTTTTGCGCGCTCCCTCAAAACCTGAGTCATCTTAAGCATTGTGTTGTGTGACAAAACTGCACATTTTAGAGTGGCCTTTTATTGTCCCCAGCACAAGGTGCACCTGTGTAATGACCATGCTGTTTAATCAGCTTCTTGATATGCCACACCTGTCAGGTGGATGGATTATCATGGCAAAGGAGAGTTGCTCACTAACAGGGATGTGAACAAATTTGTGCACAACATTTTTGAGAAATAAGGTTTTTGTGCATATGGAACATTTCTGGGATCTTTTATTGCAGCTCATGAAACATGGGACCAACACTTATCATGTTGCGTTTATATTTTTGTTCAGTATAGATATTTTGTCCAAATCGTGCAGCCCTAGTGTGTGTATGCTCATTCCCCTGCAGCACATTGTCTGAGACCATACTCCCTCATTAATCAGAAATGTGAAGCTCCTGCTCTTACCAATCAGCGGGTCCAGCTGTGCCAAGCAGGGATGTCGTCATGGGAGGGGGCGGAGGGCACACCCACAACACCCTAGAGCCCACACCGACCATCAACCCCACGTCCCATTTTCACCCCTTTCATTCTTTACTCTCCTCCATCGCTCTTCCCCCTTTTCTCTCCCTCTCTGTCACTTCTGACAGGCTCGCCCCAAAGCCAACCACACCCCCAGTGCTGACTCGGAGCACTGCCGTCGTCCGTCCATCCCCCTGACAAATTACTCTATTCTGTGTTGTGTGAGAGCGCAGAGTTGGCGAGAGCTCTCTGCAGCCACCACTGACACTGTCAGAGGGATTCAGCCTAGCTAGCAAGGGTGTTAAGACAGACAGAGACAGAGAGGCAGAGACACCCCCTCCTCTCATCAAGACCAACCCCCCCCCCCCCCTCACAGCAGCAACACCACCGTCCCTCATCGTCTGTTCCTCGTCAGGACGCTACCCCCGTCACTCACCTGTCAATGGAAGGTTGTCTTCTCTGGGGATGTGGGAGTCTCTTTATGTTTGGAGAAGCGGCTGGGCTCTGTGAAAACAAGCACAAACAGAGCAGGGGTCATCTCACGGTGAAGGCCAACACAAAAGCAGAAGTCAGAACTAAAGCGCCTCTTTCTTTCCGTCCTGTATACCCACCCCTCCTTCCCTCCCTTTCTCCTTCCTCGCCCAGGCTGCCAGTGATTTATTTCACCTACAGCTTGAGTCCCGTCTGCTTTGAAACAAGATGGTGAGAGAAAGAGAGAGAGGGGGATGGAGGGAGAGGCGCATTTACAATTTGCAATCAAAAGACTTCAATGTTCGCCTGTCTCTCTCTGCCCGTCCTTCGCCCCCCTCTCTGTCCCTCGCTTTTGCTCTTTTTCGCTTTTTGTCAGACTCCAGGTCTGAGTGGAATACTGATGTCAGGGTTTGAGAGCTGCAATTGAACAAAAAAAAATGACTTTCTGCCCTCTGTTTTTCATGCTGCACTTTGTGCTGCCAATTCCCACTGCTGAAATAAAACTGAGCGAGGGGCTTAGGGGGCGGCGAACACAACCCTGCGACAAATAGCCTGCGTTTCTGGACCTTTATAGGGCCTGGCTACAGAGAGGAGGAGCAGGAGGAGGGGGGGGGGGGAGCAGGGGGAAGAGGAAGAGAGGCTGGAGGGATGACAAGTTCATTCAGACAACCCGGGAAAAACAGAAACAATTACAGCTCTGAGATGGAGGCTGCAGCGGCTTAGGGATATCGCAGAGCACAGACTTAATGTCACTTAGCTAGAAAGCTAATGACAGTGTGGGAACAACTACAGCCCAGGGAGAGAGAGAGAGGAAAGAGAAAGAGAGAGAAATCTCTCCATCTCCCATCAGATGGAAATGCCACTCCGTCAATCACCCTGATTAGATAATACATATTCAACAGCCTTCCAGTCTGCCTGTGAGCTACCTTCCCTGTGAGCTACCTTCCCTGTGAGCTACCTTCCCTGTGAGCTGCCTTCCCTGTGAGCTGCCTTCCCTGTGAGTTGCCTGCCTGTGAGGACACTGGCTGGGTGCATGAGGAGAGGAGGAGAGCAGCGCAGATGGAGGTGCTGCTGGAAAGTGCTCTGATTACTGATCTGATCTAGGTACAGTGTGACTGCCTGGCCACTGCCATGGGCTGGGAGGGGAGAAACATCGAGCTGACATTGACAGATATACCACTGTGAGATCACTGTGGTTCACAGACTCTGATCACTGATCAGCCCTGAACAGGCAGCATCAGGGGAGGAAGACAGTCAAACACCCACCGCTGATTCAACCACAGCCCATCAAGCAGAACACAGACACCACCCTGTAGGTGCAACATTAAAAGAGTGCCATCTGTGGGGCGAGACGGTGAGTGTGTGTGTGGCGTGCTACACCACCCCTGTTCTCTCTGTGTGAATACACTTGTTTTCTCTCCTTCTCTCTCAGCTCTTCTCTCCCTCTCTTTCTCGCCATTTCTCCATCCTCATCCCTCCCTCTCTCTCTGAGCCGTCTCGCTCTCTGGCCGATGGGAATCAATGGCATGAGATGGCTTTGTTTCTTCCCACAGCTTTTCCCCCTCCTTCTGTGACAGCAGTCAGCACTCAACACCTTAACCACAGAGCTACAGTACAGTGGTACCCTCATCCTGCCTGCCAGGGGAGAGAGAAAGGGATGTGGGGGGATGGGAGGGAAAACAACACGCTACAAGACAAGTTACATGGCAGGAACACAACACACAACAGAGTTCTCCAATAATGGACTGACACTGGTGCTTTCTCTCCCGTCCCGTAGCCTATACACCCCATTCACAGTTACATGCCCTATTCAATAAAGGAGTGAATTCATCTGTATAGCTCAAGGACTCTCCCTTCACACCGCCTGTCCTTGAGAACATCATTTGAGAGGAGAGTGCGCACACACAAAATAATCCAAACCGCACGCACGCACACACACACACACACACCACCGTGGCGTGTACACATATAGGGGGCTCACAAAACCACACACAGACTCCGTATACACCACCTTGATGGGGGGGCACAGAGCACACTGTACCTCGCCCCGTCTGGCCCCTCCTACCCCCTCAGACCAATGATGTGGTCCTCAGTGCGGAGTCAGAGGACAGGCAGTGTATTGTGTTGTGTAGGGCTGGGAATTGCCAGGGACTTCACAATACGATACTATCATGATACCTTGGTGCCGATACGATATGTATTGGGATTCTATACTGTAATTCAATTGAGATTTAATGTTCCAAACATATTGCTCACCATATGTCTGCCGCAGAGGGACTAGAGAGAGCCATGAGAAAACGACTTGGTGCAGGTACAGCCAACTAGCGCAAAAATATTGCGATACTGTCAAAACAATATGATATATCGGCAAAAATAATATCCCGATATGTAACTGTATGGTTTCTCCCCTGTCACTAATGTTTTTTTTTAGGCCAGAGCGCTGTACGGATCACAGAGCCACAGCTAAGGCTTCTCTGCTCTCTCTCTGCTCACTGAACCAGAGCAGAGTTCTAGGCTCCATCCCAAATAGCACCCTTTTCCTTATACAGTGCACTACTGTTGACCAGGGTCCTGTCATTACAGGCCCCTCCACCACCAGGCTGATTTATATCTACATTCACATTACATCTGAGGCTCTTTTCATCACTGAGCCCAGCACCGCAGCCAGCTCCTGGGTCACATAACTAAACATGATGACCAATTCATGTCTCCACAGTCCCCCCCCACAATCCTGAAATGAATACAATGTTTATAACAGCGGCTAATTAGTACTGAGGAATAGAGAAAAAGTTACAGGCACATATCGGGCTGACTTGATCTTGAAATAAAAGAGTAGAAATAGAGATATTTAGCCACAGCTATTTCTCCTAGCGGTCTTCTCCCTTGAGGACATGTTATTTTTAATGTCACTCAGGCCATCGGTGGACCCGTTCAACTCTACGCTTTCCAGAAGAGCCTCTTTCCTCCACGGTCAGCCCGAAGTGACAGTGTGTCATGGCGTTAATTGTGCCGTGGGTTTCGGGGATGAGAGCTGACAGGAGTGTCCGTGGTGCTCGTCCGCTGGATACTCTGGCCGGCACGCACAGAGAGATGTTTCCTCTCACTGTTCCCTGGTGGAGCTCCAGCGACAGGAGGAACTGACTCTGAGACCAGGCCTGCCTGGTGCTGAATAATTGAGATGCTTTCAGAGGAGGGTAAGATGAGCTGATGGTGCTCCAGTGAGCGGGACCCTTCCGGTCTAGCGCCGTTTAGACTAAACTCACGCAGCGAGACGAGACCCACGGCCCTAACTCAACGGTAGTTGTGTGTCTCCAGGAGAGGTGAGGGAGGGGGCAATGGCTTTCTGTCTGTGTACCGTGCTGTGTCTAAAATATAAAAACCATTAGGCCTTGTGTCTGTTTTGCACGTATATTCACATCAACTACAACAGGGAGCCATTTGCTGTGACAAACACAGGCAGTATATTGGAAAAATATGGAAATATGTGTCTTGGATTGATAAGACAGTGAAATGCATCTGTTTTAGGGAGCGGGAAAAGCCGCTAAGGGCTCAATTAATGTGCTGTTTCCCTGTGTTACTTAGCACCCTGTAACCTGCAATTCACACAGACAGCAAACAACAACAGTCAAATCAGCCAGGGGCGATTAAACAGTCTCCATCCAAGGCAATAAAACACACACAGAGAGAGAAAGACAGTGTGTGTGTGTGTGTGTGTGTGTGTGTGTGTGTGTGTGTGTGTGTGTGTGTGTGTGTGTGTGTGTGGTGTGTGTGTGTGTGTGTGTGTGTGTGTGTGTGTGTGTGTGTGTGTGTGAGAGAGAGGAAGGAGAGAGAGTGAGGAAGGAGAGAGAGAGAGGAAGGAGAGAGAGAGAGGAAGGAGGGAGGGAGAGAGTGAGAGAGTGAACACAGCTCTACATGGGCACTCTCTTACCCTGCGACTCAATTGAGCAAAAACATGCCAGCCGCGATAAACCCAGGCTGTTATATCAGACATAAATGTGCACTAAAACAGCAATGTGCATTAGGCCTCGTTGTTGTTGTTCTACACTATTTCCATTCTACAGACACTTCTGTTCTCTCTAAAACTGGCCTCCTCCAGGACCCATAAGAGGATTCTCTCTCTCTCTCTCTGTCATATAACATGTACTCATACAGACACACTCGTGGTTGGTATAAATATAGGTGGAGAAGAAACCTCTGCAGAGCTCTTATCCTCTGTTCCTCTAAAAACACCCTTCAGAGTAGATAAGAGCTTCACCATGGCTGACAATTACCCTTCCACTGGGGCCAAGGACAGCTCGTCTCGCCAAGAGAGAGAGAGAGAGAGTAGATTCCCTTTCAAAAACCACAAATGCAATCCAATCGTTATATTTTCCGGTTACTGACCAAGGAGGACAGATGAAAAGATCAACGTCAATTACTGTAATCACCCTCTATCCGCATACTACTTCATCCCAGATCCACTTGACTAAGTTACATTGTCCAACTCTATGGACTGTGGTTTATTTATGGACCATTCTGATAGGGAGGAGTTCAGGGAGGTCAAGGGTGGTATTTGAAACAAATAATTGTTAACTGTATTTAATTTGTTTATGCTTTGTTCTTTTTCATTCCCTCTAAAAGAATATTGTGTCTAAAGACGTACATTGTGGCGATAACATAATAAAAATCTATTTTCAAAAGGCCTTTGGAACATCTTGGTATTCATACAATATCATTTTGGAGACCTCGGTTTTTATCTAAATATTCAGCTTTAGTCAAGTCCTGAGGTGCAGTACACATTCATTTAAGAGTCTAGACTACTAAATACAGTTGAAAATGCATATATTCCATAAGATCCATTCCAGAATGGCCCACCACAATCACTACCAGCATGTCTGTATGAGATAATCCTGATCTGAGAGCGTCTGACTGATCTGGAAAGCAGAGGACTGAAGCCAGGAGTCAGAGGGGAGGGGAGGGGTGGAGAGGTGAGGGGGGTGAGTGGGTCCAGACTGCCTGGCTGACTCTACCAATATCTTCTAGCCTCCTAAATCCATTCCAGTATAGACGCTGCTACCTTCAGGCGGCACAACATTAATTCCAACTGTGATACCCCCTTCCCCCCGTTCATCCCTCCATCCCCCCCGTTCATCCCTCCATCCCCCCGTTCATCCCTCCATCCCCCCGTTCATCCCTCCATCCCCCCCTCCCCACCAGAAGCCTTTCTTGCACCCAATTAGGCTGTGCTGTACCGATCCTCGGAACCTCCTTTTAATGACTGCATAGTAGAGTCAATGATAATCTCTCTTTTATCATTCTCTCTCTTTCTCATTCCCTCCATCCTCCTCTGTCTCTCCATCCATCTCTTGACAACAGCTACAGCCGACAATGCTCTAGCATTAATGTACATTCATTGATCAATCAGTCTGCCTGCCAGTGGTGCTGGGTGATATAATATAAGGTGGAAAATCACAATAGACTATTGTAGCTGGGGAAAATCCAATTTCAGAGAAGTGTAATCCTACTGACAGACCTTATTTACAAACTGCACACGATTTCCTCAGTTCTCCAAGGCAGTGAGAGGGGAGTGCCTTCCTGCACAGGGGATGGGAAAAATAGTGGAGAAAAGAAAGGAGGGAGAAAAGATACACAACTTAGTCCCACTGCCTTCTCAAAAGAGTCATAGCAGTCAGGTACTCATCAGCCAATGTGACTGGAAATTGCCCACCCACAGTCTCTGACCCTGGTCCTCTGGGAGCCCTCTCCTTATAGATGTCTGTCTGTCAGTCAGCTGTGAGTGACAGGAGGAGGACTGGGGCACGTTTTCACTTTCCTTAATGTCGCTCCCTAGAGACAGACATGCCTGGAGGGGAAACCTGAGGACTTGAGAAACATGCTTAAGAGATGAAAATACCTTCACCTGCACTAAAGGGCTGTGGCTGAACTGTCCTTTTTTGGGGAATCCTGATCAGATGAAATACTACGGAGTATGAATATTAGGGGAGAACTATAAGCCTACAGAGGGTTAGAACTGATTCCTGTCTGTTCTATGTGAAATCAACACACTTTTCACACACTTCATTATTTGTAAATCTCAGTCTCAAGGGCTGGCTGTGAAACTTGTGTTAAAGTATGAGGCGAGTCAGGGACAGATGGTGTTTGAGTGACAGCGCTGGTCCTTCGTTAGACAGCCAGCAGGACCAGCCTTTGTGCTCCTCATTGCTGTTTTTAATGATGTTAACAAGGCAGCGAGAGGCGGACCATTTGTTTTTGCCTCGCAGGAAGGCAGGCAGTGGGCTGGGCCCCATCTGACAGCACACCACTGGATCCACAAACACAGAGCCCTGTCAGGGCCATGTCAGACTGAGACGCTCCAGTTAGTACCTGCTTCCGTAATTACACTAATTAGACTCTCTCCTCACACAACACTGCCTTCCCACCACATACTAATCCCTGTCGATCACAAAGCACCCTTCATGACAGTCGCCCTCCTCTCTCGCTATTGCACACTCTCATTCTCTCTCCCTCCTAGGATCCATCCAACAGTATAACAAATGTAATCACTGCATCAATACAGCACACTCATGGCTGGTGGAAGATATCTGAAACCGTGGGACTGATTTCCTCTACAACAGTTTGGGTTGGGGACAGTGTGTATGTATGAGACCCTAGACCCATCAGCATAGTATGGATGACTGGTGCCTGAGGAAAACCACTTAGAATGTTGTCCACAAACTTCCATACTACACAAACCATCTTTTTCTCTCTCTTCCCTGTCCCCTCCTCTCTATTTCTCTCTCTCACAAATGCATCACCCAAGCACAACCAGTCAGAGAGTGAGGGTAGAGCCATTATTAAATTGTTTACAGCTAAGGGTCAAGTTTGTTCTGTCAATCATGGCAAGTGCCAATGAGCCCTGGCAGCTAGGAATCATGGGGCACTTGTAAAGAAACATTGCTGGCCTCTCTCTCGCTCTCTCTCGACAGGCAGGTCTCTGGATCTCTCATCCCTTGCTGGTGGTGGTGAGCTTTACGTGGATTCCTGTCACTCAGGATTACTGACAACACAAATTGGTGCATTGAAAGACTTTACAGAGAAACCCCAATGTCCTGACACTTCACAGAGAAACCCCAGGGACCTGCTGCATTCAAACACTTTCCAGAAAAACCCCAATGTCCTCAGAACCATTCTGGCAGGGTACAATCCCAATCCATCATTGACCATGGAAGACTACACAAGCCATTTGTAGGCAAGTAGGCAGGTATTTTCCTGTCATTGTAATCCTTGGGCTGTCCGCCTAACCATTTTTGTTGGGTTGACAGTCCAAACAGATTAAAATAAATAAATAATAATACATATTTTTGGGAAATACATTTCCAGGATGGAAAAACGCTTTCAGGGTAAACTTAAACGGCTAAAACCAGATATAAAGTATGTAGAAAAGATAATGGACCTATATATTCTTAAATAATATAATCTTTGAGAGCAAAAATTCCCAAAACAATGAATATTTCAGTATTCATTTTGTCCAAGACACAAGCAAACCTGTACAGGGCCATGGCTGCTCTGTCCTGACTAGGGGATCGGTGTTGACTGAGTCCCAGGCTCTAATCTCAGGCCTCTTCAGGACAGGTCGAACTCCCACTTCCTCCCCCTCTCTTATTGGCCTCTTCAGACAGTCCAACTCCAAACATTGCTGAGGCCCATGCTGAATGATCTGACAAATTTACACCGTCATGATGTATTGGCCCACACTATCCAATCGATGACTGTCTAATTAAAACTAATTTATCATTGTAAACTGCCGAATCTAAACCCGATTCATATATCAATACACCAAGATAGAGTAGGCAATAACATACGGATAAATTGTCACCTTAAGAAGAGAGGTCAAAAAAAGAGAAGGGTGTATAACAGAAGGGGAGAAGAGAGACAACAAAAGACAAAGGACAAAGGGAGAGGTATGTGTTTATGAGATTGACAGACCGTGTGGAGGGTAAAGGCATCAGAATGCTTCAGTTCGGCTAGCCAAACGAGTGTGCTCGCATACTCCCTTAAAAGACAGAGAAAAAAGCAGCAGTAGTGCTGTTTGTCCATTTTGAGTTGCCGTAGCCAGTATACACTTCCTCAAAATAGTCAGAATTGATCTAAGAATTCTCAAGAAATCTGTCATAAATTGATGTTTTTGCAGAGATCTTAGTACTGCAATTTTGCATCTAACTAAGATGTTTGGTGCAGTATTTCTCAGTGAAAAAATGTGCATGAAAATGAGTTGTCTCTCGTTGAATGACAACAAAGACTTTATTGAAGAATCCCTACTGTTCACCAACAAAGAGGTGTGGACTTCGGCTTCGGGCTTGCCTCCAGAAAAATTTGTTGTGTGCCCGAAAAACCCTCACGGAAGTCCATATCGAACAAAAACGTCACAAAATGTTGTCATAATACATGCACAAACTCTTCCAAACTGTTTCTTTGAAGCATGAGGGACGCCTTAAGTGTGACTGACTGCTGGTACCAACAACACGCAAAGCCCAGCATGATGCCAGAGGGACAGCGATGCCCTCATACCCCGACACACACAACCCCAACCCCTCTGGCCCCCCAATGAAATATACATGAGCTGATTGCCCGTTTGTCATCATTTATTCAAGTTTAGCGTGACAACTCCTATGTCTGTGTGTGTGTGTGCGTACATGCGTGCGCACGTCAAGTAAAGCGTGTGCGGTGTGAGAGTGGGAAGATGAGCAGTGTAGGTGCAAGAACACAGTAAGATGACACATTCAGAGTGCAAGAAAGGATCGAGAGAGGAGAAAGAGTGGCTAAGCAATAGAAAGTGAACGAGGGGGAGGCGGGAGGGGAGGGGAGGGAAGAGAAGGTGGATCTCAGTGGAGCGTGAAATGAGTGCTTGAGCGGCTTTACCTGGTGGTAGATAGTTAGAGCGCTGTGCTGTCTGGGATTCACCTGGCACTCTGATTCCCTCACACACACTGCAGCATGGACAGGTCTACTCTGCTCTCCCCCCTGTCCCCCTCCCACGCTCTAGTTTAACATTCTACCCCCATATCTTTCTCTATCTCCTTCCACTCTCTCTCCTTTCACACTCTCTCTCTACCCTTTTCTACACTCTCCCTTTGTGATGTTTTCGACACAGCCATTCTCCCCTCCCTCTGTTTCCTCCCTCTACCCCTCGCTCCCCCCTCCCCGTCTGCTACCACTTCCTGTCACCTTATCTGGGTGCGTGTCTCTCGGAGGTGGCAGCAGGCGCCTGGTGGTGAGGTGGCAAGCCAGGCAGACTTCTATGGGATATCATCCATCCGTCAATAAACCTCTCCCGGCTGAATGGATCTGTTGCGGCTCAGAGCAGAGCCACAGGCCCCTCTTAAAGCCAGTGAGCAGCCGTCACTCAAGACAGGCAGCCGCAATGCTAGAGAGAGACAGACAGCCGCATAATGGCAGCAAGGTCAGGTTGAGCTGAACAAGAGGAGTGCCAAGAGTACGTAATGATTTACGCTAGAGAGGGAGAGGTATTTGTGTACTAAAAGTCATCTCTCTCTCTCTCCCACTCCCTCCTTCTCTCCCAGTCTCTCCCTCCCTCCCCCAGAGGTAGGGGGTGGAGGTGGGGGTTAGAGGTGTGGAGAGAATTTGCTATACGTGCAGTAAGGGAACAGAGGATGAATGTTTCAAGTGGTTTATAGAAGCTTTACAGGGTTAGGGTTAGTGAGAGGGGGAAGTTGCTAGAGGTGAAGGTGTAGCATGGGTCTCAGATAGAGGTGTATGGGGTGTTAGGGGGGTGGTGGTGGCTAAGGCCCAGCATTACTCAGCTGCCTGCACATTCCTGGGCCCCCAGTGAAAGTTGCCTCTGTGAGAGAGAGAGAGAGAGAGAGAGAGAGTGAAGCCGGGGATGGAGGTGGCAGAGGGGGGTCGGGGGGGGGGGTCAGCTGACTGATGGGCCATGCTGTTTATCTTGGCCTGCTAATACAGTAAGCACCATTCTGTAGGGTCAGAGGCATGTTCCATACTGAGAGAGGGTGAGAGAGAGAGGAGAGAGGCGGCAAAACCAGAGAACCAGAGATATAGGCTACATACTATGGGACACACACACACACACACACGCGCACACACACACACTGTAGAAGTGAAAGTAACAAAAAAGTAAGAACTGGAAATCACAAGCGTTGCTGCTTGTCTTAACATGAGTGGTTAAGTGCTCTGGTTTAGCACTCAATCGAATAACTTATCAGTCCGGGGAGGAATTGCTAAACATTTTGTCTGATACGATGACAGCACCCAGTACTTACATTGTATTTTCCACAGATGCAGTGACAAATGTAACAGTGTATAAAAGGTCACAATGCTTATTGCCTCATGTTATGAGTCGCAACACTGAGCACATCCAGCAATGCTAAAGCTATATGCACAGCAGGAACAGGAGAAACTGTACTAAACGAAGACCATTGCTCAACACTGACTGACTACCTGTAAAACACTAATGACAGCCTTCTTAGGCCATTGCAGGTAGCCTAAATATTAAAATGGTTGTAAACAGTCAGAGGACACATCCCAGTATCAGAACCACATGAGTGTTGTCTCCTGCAGCTGCCCGGTCCCCACCCACAGACAGACACATTTACATTACATTCGAGTCATTTAGCAGACACTCTTACCTGAGCGACTTACAGTTACAGCCACATGTCACAGTCATAGTAAGCAAAAGAAAGGGCCTGTTTCCCAGAAGAGCTCTCTCTGTCACTCCTCCTGATGTGGTGGCAACACACTTCTGAACACCCTGACAAACTAGGGATGGTCCCCCACCCTGGTGACATCATGAACACCTTCACACACACTCCGACACACGCAATACGTGCACAAAAATGGACACACACACACACACACACACACACACACTAAGACACATGCACACAAACACATATGCACGTATGAAATCCCACAGTTATATCCACACCCATGCTTGCAATACCTCTGTGGAGCGACAGTGGCTGTGAATTAAGAACACCCTGCTCCCCTCCACACTTTGTTTGCCTCTAACAATGTCCAAGCGCTTTCCAAGACGAATCCAGGAAGTCGACCTTTTCGGAAGTTTAAATCCGGATCAAACCCGATCTGTTCCGCCTCGCCTCCCCCTCATCGCTTCAACAGCTCGGTCATCTCACAGGGAGAAAGAAAGAAAGAGAGGAAAAAGGGAATACAATCCATTGAATCCTTTGATTGTGTTTAAAGCAGAGTCAAGTTCAGTTCTGTGAAGTAGTGTTGAGGAAACAAGTGTGACAGGAGAGGAAATAGCTGTTTTTAAGCGTTTTATTGCGCTGTGCGGAGTAGTTGGTCTCTTTTAACACAGTGTTACAGCGTCTCTTGTTGCCTTGTAATGTCATGTAAGGTGTGAACGTCGCAGTTATGTTGTGAAGAGCTGCTCCTCTCACCCCGGGCCTCTCTCTGGACCAGCAACGTGTTTACAACACTTGCACAGTGGAAGGTTTCTGAACACAGATTCAACCTGACACTCTGGAAGACTAATGAACACAGATTCAACCTGACACTCTGAAACACTAACATCTACAACACACACACACACACACACACACACACACACACACACACACACACACACACACACACACACACACACACACACACACACACACACACACACACACACACACACACACACACACACACACACACACACACACACGTACTGAGACAACAGCTGCCAGCTCATCATCTCACAGTACACAAAGGAACAACTAGTCCCTTGTGTAACCCCATGACTCTCACTGCTGCTAACAGAGCCAGATACATGGACTTCAAATGTACCAGGTGTACAACTGCAGCAGGTATCTCTGGATAGCCTGTTCCCAGGTAGGAAACATGACAATGGCAGAGCACCTTCTGGACTTTCTGTTCAATAACTCACAACCTTAAAATAGGTTTCTAGAGGGGATTTCTCAGAGCTATTGGCCTGGTAGATCTTCCTGTGTGAGTGAGTCTCTTCAGTCCCGCGGGCCAGAGGGAGGGGGGGCCAGGGGGGAGTGGGCTGAGGAGGAGGGCGATATAAACAGGGGCAGGACTTTACAGAACACCCAACATCCCCACATCAGTTTCAGCATGGCTCAGATGCGTTGGGGCTGTTCGGGCATAGCAGCACAGTTTAAATAATGGAGGTAAAAAACATCAAAACAGAAGCTCCAGGTGTCCTCCTCCTCCATTACTATGTCTCCCCCCTCAGCCCCACAGTCAGGAGTGGCTCCCCCACTGCCCCCGGCCTGACACACGTACGCACCGACACACACACACAGCCAACTCCCTAGTGGGAGTAGACATCGACATGAATATTGCATCCGGCAGGCAGGACTCAGGGAGAAAGTGGGTCTGGAAAGTGACTTAGTTAGTCAGACTGGCCCATTTGGGACACAGCAGGGGTGAGGAACGGGAGGAGAGGGTGAGAAGGGGGGAGGAGGAGAGGGGGAATGAGATGGCGCTGAGAGGGGAGGGCATGTAGGTAGACAGAGGTGAGGGTATTGGGGACATATTCTGAGACCACCTGTCACTACTCTCTCTCTCGTCCGTATTTCTCTCTCTCGCCCCTCCACTCTCTGCCTCTCTATAATAAATAAACAATTCTGTGCTTGTTCCTCTTGCCTCTACAGTACACCGTTTTCTTTTCCTAAGCCAAACTACCCGACACTAACGACTGGCATGATTACATCACTCAGCCTGTGCTCCTGCTCCGCCGGGCAAAATATTCACAGTGCTTTAGCTTTAGCTGGCTGAGCTCCTTCTGCGCCGCTGTTCCCTCGACATGAGAGCACTGAGGCCTCTGTGTCTGCATACTCTGGCCCCGCTGTGTGTGATATTTTGTGGGTGTATATGTGTGTGTTTTGCATGGGGTTCGGCACCACAGGGCGAGTGGGCACAGTCAAGGCTGGTTTAAGTGGGAAACAGAAAAGGAACCGGCAGTATGACACTGTGACACCACTCTGTGTTCAGCATTGCTTACTTTGCGTAGAGTGTGAACCGTACAGGAGTTAAAGGGTTAACTCCCTTCAGTGTTTCCTCCAAGGAGCTCAGCTCTGCCGCAAAGGAGCTGGGTTATCAAAACCAGGACAAACCCCATAGCACAACTCCAAAGATAAAAGGATTGTCTTCATATACAAATCGGTGTCTATACAGTGTGATTCTTTGCATGCTTCTGCGTTTGTGTTTGTGTGTGTGTGTGTGTGTGTGTGTGTATGTGTGTGTGTGTGTGTGTGTGTGTGTACTACAGACAGGTGTGAGGTCCCAGTTCACATCAGGAGAGGAGAGGGTTTCGCAGGATGTTCAGGGCATTCCACATATCGCGCTGATGTTCCGTGGGTTCTGTTAATCCCGGGTTCTTAGAGAGGAACACAGCTGGGCTGGGATACAGGGATGTTTTTCACTTTTACACAACAAAGTGAAACAAACCCCACTCAACCCACACATACTGTTGATCACTCCAGTCACTAACGCAGACAAAGAAACACACATGCATGAAACACGCCAGTACACACACACACACACACACACACACACACACACACACACACACACACACACACACACACACACACACACACACACACACACACACACACACACACACACACACAAACAGTCTTTCGGGCACACCGGTGGAACATAAACACTTTCTACACCTAGACATTCACACAGAGTAATCCTTCACAGGAAGCGTTAAAGACAGTTTAACCCCTGCCTTCTTGGTACTAATAGTTAGAGGGTGAACAGAGACTTGAACATGGGGTACAGAACAAACAATCTCCTTCACAGCCACGCAGCCCCCAGACAGACTCACCTCTACTCAACCAAATGTAAACAGTACCATGCACGGCTGTTGCTGCTTCGGCTCTGTCCAAAATGGCACCCTATTTTCTACTTAGTAAGGACTTTTGGCCAGAGCCATGCTATACTGAACAAAAATATAAATGCAACATGCAGCAATTTCAACGATTTTACTGAGTTATAGTTCATAAGGAAATCAGTCAATTGAAATAAATTCATTAGGCCCTAATCTATTGATTTCACATGACTGGGAAGGGGTGCAGCCATGGGAGCCAGGTCCACCCATTGGGGAGCCAGGCCCAGCCAATCAGAATGAGTTTTTCCACTCAAAAGGGATTTATTACAGATAGAAATACTCTCAGTTTCATCAGCTGTCTAGGTGGTTGGTCTCAGGTGAAGAAGCTGGATGAGGAGGTCCTGGGCTGACGTGGTTACACGTGGTCTGCGGTTGTGAGGTCGGTTGGACTTACTTCCAAAGTCTCTAAAACAATGTTGGAGGTGGCTTATGGTAGAGAAATTAATATTAAATTCTCTGGCAACAGCTATGGTGGACATTTCTGCAATCAGCATTCCATTAGCACGGTCCCTCAAAATTTGAGACATCTGTGGCACTGTGTTGTGTAACAAAACTGCACATTTTAGAGTGTCCTTTTATTGTCTCCAGCACAAGGTCTACCTGTGTAATAATCATGCTGTTTAATCAGCTTCTTGATATGCCACACCTGTCAGGTAGATGGATTATCTTGGCAAAGGAGAAATGCTCAAATGTGCGCACAAAATGTGTGAGAAATAAGCTTTTTGTGCATATGGAACATTTCTGGGATCAACATGGGACCAACACTTTACCAACAATTTGTTGCGTATGGGGCATACAACAATCTCAGCTCTGTAGATTTTGCTGCGAAGAGACAGAATCAATAGATCATTTATTCTGGTATTGCCCCTATGTAGCTTGTTTCTGGTCTCAGGTTCAGGAATGGTTAAAAAATCACAACATGCACTTAAAATGAACCTTAAAAATAGTAGTGTTGGGTGATTTGGAAAGCCATAGTCAAAGAAATAATAATACTTGTAGGAAAGGTTTTCATCTTTAGCTCACTATCTATGGATAATATACAATTAGAAAGTTTTAACAATTTGGTAAAACATCATAGCACAATTGAAAAAATATGGCACATGGAAACCAAGCAAGGGTGGTCTATGTTGATAGGTGGGATTCGCTGAGAGTGGCTGAGATGTTTAGGATTAAAGAGCTTATGTTTGGTAATACATTATTGTTATGTGACTGCTTACAGTTGAAGTCGGAGGTTTACATACACCTTAGCCACATACATTTAAACTCAGTTTTTCACCATTCCTGACATTTAATCCTAGTAAAAATTCCCTGTTTTAGGTCAGTTAGGATCACCACTTTATTTTAAGAATGTGAAATGTCAGAATAACAGTAGAGAGAATGATTTATTTCAGCTTTTATTTCTTTCATCATATTCCCAGTGGGTCAGAAGTTTACATACACTCAATTAGTATTTGGTAGCATTGCCTTTAAATTGTTTAACTTGGGTCAAACGTTAAATGTAGCCTTTCACAAGCTTCCCACAATAAGTTGGGTGAATTTTGGCCCATTCCCCCTGACAGAGCTGGTGTAACTGAGTCAGGTTTGTAGGCCTCCTTGCTCGCACACACTTTTTCAGTTCTGCCCACAAATTTTCTATAGGATTGAGGTCAGGGCTTTGTGATGGCCTCTCCAATACCTTGACTTTGTTGTCCTTAAGCCATTTTGCCACAACTTTGGAACTATGCTTGGCGTCATTGTCCATTTGGAAGACCCATTTGCGACCAATCTTTAACTTCCTGACTGATGTCTTGAGATGTTGCTTCAATATATCCACATAAGTTTCCTACCTCATGATGCCATCTATTTTGTGAAGCGCACCAGTCCCTCCTGCAGCAAAGCACCCCCACATGATGCTGCCACCGCTGTGCTTCATGGTTGGGATGGTGTTCTTCGGCTTGCAAGCTTCCCCCTTTTTCCTCCAAACATAATGATGGTCATTATGGCCAAACAGTTCTTTTTGTTCTTTTGTTTGTTCTTTTTGTTTCATCAGTTCTTTTTGTTCTTTTTGTTTCATCAGACCAGAGGACATTTCTCCAAAAAGTACGATCTTTGTCCCCATGTGCAGTTGCAAACCGTAGTCTGGCTTTTTTATGGCTGTTTTTGGAGCAGTGGCTTCTTCCTTGCTGAGCGGCCTTTCAGGTTATGTCGATATAGGACTCGTTTTACTGTGGATATAGATACTTTTGTACCTGTTTCCTCCAGCATCTTCACAAGGTCCTTTGCTGTTATTCTGGGATTGATTTGCACTTTTTGCACCAAAGTGCGTTCATCTCTAGGAAACAGAACGCGTCTCCTTCCTGAGTGGTTTGACAGCTGCGTGGTCCCATGGTGTTTATACTTGGGTACTATTGTTTGTACAAATGAACGTGGTACCTTCAAGCGTTTGGAAATTTCACCCAAGGGTGAACCAGATTTGTGGAGGTTTCCAATTTTTTTTCTGAGGTCTTGGCTGATTTCTTTTGATTTTCCCATGATGCCAAGCAAAGAGGCACTGAGTTTGAAGGTAGGCCTTGAAATACATCCACAGGTTCACCTCCAATTGACTCAAATGATGTCAATTAGCCTATCAAACGCTTCTAAAGCCATGACATCATTTTCTGGAATTTTCCAAGCTGTTTAAAGGCACAGTGAACTTAGTGTATGTAAACTTCTGGCCCACTGGAATTGTGATACAGTGAATTATAAGTGAAATAATCTGTCCGTAAACAATTGTTGGAAAAATTACTTGTGTCATGCACAAAGTAGATGTCCTAAGCGACTTGCCAAAACTAGAGTTTGTTAGCAAGAAATGTGTGGAGTGGTTGAAAAACGAGTTTTAATGATTCCAACCTAAGTGTATGTAAACTTCCGACTTCAACTGTATATAAAAGTACCATGTATATAAAATGTGTAAGCAAAATATATATGGAAAATATATATGGAAAATGCATGTATATGTAGCAAAAAAGCTGTAAAAAAGCTAAGATATTTGTCCTCCAAAGAGGGGGAGTGGTGGAGGGGTTAAAAAAAATAAAAAAAATAAAAGAATAATAATAATATATATATATATATATATATATATATACTGTGTGTGTATATACACTGCTCAAAAAATAAAGGGAACACTAAAATAACACAACCTAGATCTGAATGAATGAAATAATCTTATTAAATACTTTATTCTTTACATAGTTGAATGTGCTGACAACAAAATCACACAAAAATAATCAATGGAAATCCAATTTATCAACCCATGGAGGTCTGGATTTGGAGTCCCACTCAAAATTAAAGTGGAAAACCACACTACAGGCTGATCCAACTTTGATGTAATGTCCTTAAAACAAGTCAAAATGAGGCTCCGTAGTGTGTGTGGCCTCCACGTGCCTGTATGACCTCCCTACAACGCCTGGGCATGCTCCTGATGAGGTGGCGGATGGTCTCCTGAGGGATCTCCTCCCAGACCTGGACTAAAGCATCCGCCAACTCCTGGACAGTCTGTGGTGCAACGTGGCGTTGGTGGATGGAGCAAGACATGATGTCCCAGATGTGCTCAATAGGATTCAGGTCTGGGGAACGGGCGGACCAGTCCATTGCATCAATGCCTTCCTCTTGCAGGAACTGCTGACACACTCCAGCCACATGAGGTCTAGCATTGTCTTGCATTAGGAGGAACCCAGGGCCAACCGCACCAGCATATGGTCTTACAAGCGGTATGAGGATCTCATCTCGGTACCTAATGGCAGTCAGGCTACCTCTGGCGAGCACATGGAGGGCTGTGCGGCCCCCCAAAGAAATGCCACCCCACACCATGACTGACCCACCGCCAAACTGGTCATGCTGGAGGATGTTGCAGGCAGCAGAACGTTCTCCACGGCGTCTCCAGACTCTGTCACGTCTGTCACATGTGCTCAGTGTGAACCTGCTTTCATCTGTGAAGAGCACAGGGCGCCAGTGGCGAATTTGCCAATCTTGGTGTTCTCTGGCAAATGCCAAACGTCCTACACGGTGTTGGGCTGTAAGCACAACCCCACCTGTGGACGTCGGGCCCTCATACCACCCTTATGGAGTCTGTTTCTGACCGTTTGAGCAGACACATGCACATTTGTGGCCTGCTGGATGTCATTTTGCAGGGCTCTGGCAGTGCTCCTCCTGCTCCTCCTTGCACACAGGCGGAGGTAGCGGTCCTGCTGCTGGGTTGTTGCCCTCCTACGGCCTCCTCCACGTCTCCTGATGTACTGGCCTGTCTCCTGGTAGCGCCTCCATGCTCTGGACACTACGTTGACAGACACAGCAAACCTTCTTGCCACAGCTCGCATTGATGTGCTATCCTGGATGAGCTGCACTACCTGAGCCACTTGTGTGAGTTGTAGACTCCGTCTCATGCTACCACTAGAGTGAAAGCACCGCCAGCATTCAAAAGTGACCAAAACATCAGCCAGGAAGCATAGGAACTGAGAAGTGGTCTGTGGTCCCCACCTGCACAACCACTCCTTTATTGGGGGTGTCTTGCTTATTGCCTATAATTTCCACCTGTTGTCTATTCCATTTGCACAACAGCATGTGAAATTTATTGTCAATCAGTGTTGCTTCCTAAGTGGACAGTTTGATTTCACAGAAGTGTGATTGACTTGGAGTTACATTGTGTTGTTTAAGTGTTCCCTTTATTTTTTTGAGCAGTATATATATATATATATATGTATAGTTGAAATATATATATATATATATTTTAATAATTGATTAAGACAATTTGGAAAAATTTGTTGCGTTTATATGATATTATTCTTCAATATAGATGAATAGGCCCAAACTACAAGGATTTTTCATTTCACTAAAGCAACGTTTCCCTGGGGAAGGTGCAGGTTTTGGCTTTTGCCCTAACACTACACAGCTGATTCAAATTATCAAAGCTTGATGATTAGTTGATTATTTGAAGCTGCTGTGTAGTCTTAGGGAAAAAAAACAAAATGTGCACCTCTTGGGGTCCCCAGGACCGAGTTTGTTCCCTTTAGTGCAGGGTTTCCCAATGAATAAGATGGCGCCGATAGACATGGTCGCCTGGTTCCTGTCTCCTAAGCGAATTTGCAGTACTTGTTATTTTTTATTTTTTTATTTGTCACTTTATTAGCTCAGAAAGTTTTTTGCATTATTACATACAGCCGGCAAGAACTTTTGGATATTAGAGCGATGGTAACGCAACAGCATTTCAACCAGAATTACGACTTTCCTGAATTGGATCTTTTGTTGGTACCCCCCAAGGCAATTCCACTTATCCCAGAGGCTGCTCCAAGACGCCGGCAGCTGAGAAGAGTTATTCGGAGTGGACTTTTAGTGTGACTCAGGAGGCATGCATACCATCCACCGGTTCCGAGTATATTACTTGCTTATGTTCAGTCCCTGGACAATAAAGTAGACGAGCTCAGGGCGAGGATCTCCTTCCAGAGAGAAAACAGGGACTGTAACAACTCTGTTTCACGGAATCATGGCTCTCTCCAGATATACTGTCCCCATCCATACAGCCAGCTAGGTTCTCAGTACTCTCTCTCTCTCTCTCTCTCTCTCTCTCTCTCTCTCTCTCTCTCTCATATATATATATATATAGTTGGTGATTTATTTAGAATTCAAGGCACACTTAACCAGCATGGCTATCACAGCATTCTGCAGCGATATGCAATCCCATCTGGTTTGCGCTTACAGGGACTATCATTTGTTTTTCAACAGGACAACGACCTAACACACCTCCAGGCTGTGTAAGGGCTATTTGACCAAGAAGGAGAGTGATGGAGTGCTGCATCAGATGACCTGGCCTCCACAATCACCCGACCTCAACCCAATTGAGAGGGTTTGGAATGAGTTGGACCGCAGAGTGAAGAAAAAGCAGCCAACAAGTGTTCAGCATATGTGGGAACTCCTTTAATACTGTTGGAAAAGCATTCCAGGTGAAACTGGTTGAGAGAATGCCAAGAGTGTGCAAAGCTGTCATCAAGGCAAAGGGTGGCTACCTTGAAGAATCTCAAATATAAAATATATTTTGATTTGTTTAACACTTTTTTGCTTACTACATGATTCCATATGTGTTATTTCATAGTGTTGATGTCTTCACTATTATTCCACAATGTAGAGAATAGTACAAATAAATAAAATCCATGGAATGAATAGGTGTGTCCAAACTACATTCCTTTACTTTTTATATTTGTGTATATTGTAGTATATTGTTAGATATTACTGCACTGTTGGAGCTAGGAAAACAAGCATTTCGCTACACGGCAATAACACCGGCTAAATATGTGTATGCAACCAATACAATTTGATTTGATTTGTGAATTGAATTCCATCACAGCAGCTCAACATGCTCACTTTAAATCCAATAACAGACAATATAGATTTTATCCAGTCGCTTTGACACACGTGGACAAAGAAAATCGAATGAAAATTGAGAAGGCAGGGGATCAACCCAGATGCGAGTTAGTGATCGATGAAGAGGTGGTGCAACATGAACAAGATTAAATGGATCAGAGGATAATCATCAACCCATGAGCAGACTGTACGAGCCATGCTGGGTGTTTATCCATGTTTGTTCACATTATGTATGATTTGCGAGTGTGTGTGTGTATCTTTGTGCACACCTGCATGTATGTGTGTATACTGTATGTTTGAGTTTGATCGTGTGCGTCAGTTTATCAATGCGTATCTTTGTGCACCAGTGCATGTTTGCTGGGCCTCAACACAAAGAAATAACGTGAATAATAGTGATGTGCGGGTTGACTCATAGCCTGCAGTCCCCGTGGTCATATCCGCCGGGCAGGTGGGTTTAGGGTCATTGTGTGGCTGAAGGGCGGGCGAGTGGCTTTAAAAAATGTAGAAATGTATAATTATTGTGCAATTTATATAGGGTACATAGAGTTTTTTCTTTAATTTTTTTGTAGGCTATCTGGTATTAGTGCGTAAACCTAAGCTTTAGGGCTTAACTGTAGGCCAAATAGCATACACAGCCAATCGCCAAATATTGCTTTTGGGAAAGGGCAGAAAAGTTTACGTTAATCCACTGAGGCAAAAAGGACATTGTCGAAGTTGAATTCAATAAGAGAAAAGCTGCGAAAGGAGAGTTGAAAATAAAGAGAAGGGAGGGCCAGAAAAGTAATGTTTGGAAAAGATTTGTTGAAGAGGTAAAAGAAGATAATAGCAGTGCCAGCTATGTTATGTAAGATGATTGTGAAGCACTGTACAAATTAGACAGTCACAAGACGGGACTTCAAATAGGCCTATGGCCTATGGCCTATTTGAGGGGCGAGAAGGATGACCAGGATGTGTGCTCCGGGCTTGTGCTGACCAACTGGCAGGTGTCTTCACTGACATTTTCAACATGTCCCTGATTGAGTCTGTAATACCAACATGTTTCAAGCAGACCACCATAGTCCCTGTGCCCAAGAAGGCAACCTGCCTAAATGACTACAGACCCGTAGCACTCACGTCCGTAGCCATGAAGTGCTTTGAAAGGCTGGTAATGGCTCACATCTACACCATTATCCCAGAAACCCTAGACCCACTCCGATTTGCATACCGCCCAAACCGATCCACAGATGATGCAATCTCTATTGCACTCCACACTGCCCTTTCCCACCTGGACAAAAGGAACACCTATGTGAGAATGCTATTCATTGACTACAGCTCAGCGCTCAACACCATAGTACCCTCAAAGCTCATCCCTAAGCTAAGGATCCTGGGACTAAACACCTCCCTCTGCAACTGGATCCTGGACTTACTGACGGGATGCCGCCAGGTGGTGAGAGTAGGTAGCAACACATCTGTCACGCTGATCCTCAACACTGGAGCCCCCCAGGGGTGCATGCTCAGTCCCCTCCTGTACTCCTGTTCACCCATGACTGCATATTCAGCCACGACTCCAACACCATCATTACGTTTGCAGACGACACAACAGTGGTAGGTCTGATCACCGACAATGACGAGACAGCCTATAGGGAGGAGGTCAGAGACCTGGCCGGGTGGTGCCAGAATAACAACCTATCCCTCAACGTAACCAAGACTAAGGAGATGATTGTGGACTACAGGAAAGGAGGACCGAGCACACCCCCATTCTCATCGAGGGGCTGTAGTGGAGCAGGTTGAGAGCTTCAAGTTCCTTGGTGTCCACATCACCAACAAACTAGAATGGTCCAAACACACCAAGACAATCGTGAAGAGGGCATGACAAAGCCTATTCCCGCTCAGGAAACTAAATAGATTTGACATGGGTCCTGAGATCCTAAAAAGGTTCTACAGCTGCAACATCGAGAGCATCCTGACTGGTTGCATCACTGCCTGGTACGGCAACTGCTCGGCGTCCGACTGCAAGTCACTACAGAGGGTAGAGTGAACGGCCCAGTACATTACTGGGGCTAAGCTGCCTGCCATCCAGGACCTCTACACCAGGCGGTGTCAGAGGAAGGCCCTAAAAATTGTCAAAGACCACAGCCACCCCAGTCATAGACTGTTCTCTCTACTACCGCATGGCAAGCGGTACCGGAGTGCCAAGTCTAGGACCAAAAGGCTTCTCAACAGTTTTTACACCCAAGCCATAAGACTCCTGAACAGGTAATCAAATGGCTACCAGGACTATTTTCACTGTTTGCCCCCCCCCCCCTCTTTTACGCTGCTGCTACTCTCTGTTTATCATATATGCATAGGTACTCTAACTATACATTCATATACATACTACCTCAATTGGCCCGACCAACCAGTGCTCCCGAACATTGGCTAACCGGGCTATCTGAATTGTGTCCCGCCACCATCCACCCTCCAACCCCTCTTTTACGCTACTGCTACTCTCTGTTCATCATATATGCATAGTCACTTTAACCATATCTACATGTACATACTACCTCAATCAGCCCGACTAACCGGTGTCTGTATGTAGCCTCGCTATTTTTATAGCCTGCTACTGTATATAGCCTCGCTACTGTTATTTTTCACTGTCTTTTTACTGTTGTTTTTATTTCTTTACTTACCTATTGTTCACCTAATACCATTTTTGCACTATTGGTTAGAGCCTGTAAATAAGCATTTCACTGTAAGGTCTACACCTGTTGTATTCAGCGCACGTGACAAATAAACTTTGATTTGATTCGATGGCACGTCAAGGGAAATGCAGCCTACTGTTTTGAGTTAAATGGAAACTGAAATCTGGACCCTGACTGTAGATCTACAACCTCTCACATAGCCTTAATAATTGCTCCTGCATAACTAAGCATTTCTTGCAGTAAAATTATACACCAAACATAAGTAAAATTTGGACTTGGGAACTGGAGTGGAGAAATATTATGTATTTATTTGTGCATCTTGAGAGAATGCAATGCTCAGTTAAATACCATCTGTAGAGGTGCGGTCTTCATCATAAAAGCACAATAAAAGCTGATAGTATTTCAACCACATGAAATATGCATCGAAGCTGAACTGACATCTTATCAGAAACACATTGGGTCGTTTTCACAGCTTTCTTTTTTCTTACAACTGGTCAAACTGATGTCATTTAGACATTTGCTTTATTGTATTTTCTCCCCAGTCCCTAAGTCTCCCCAGTCTCTTTGCTCTGCGAAAGATGACAGAGAAACTTTACAGATGTCAACTAGATTGAAGCATTCATTCTATCAATCTATGACATTATTCTGTTGACCAGGGGTTTGTTTAGTTCTCTAGGGCATCATATAATGACAGAACAGAAGCTGCATGTTTCTAATTATAGACAAGTTGACTAACAAATAGCCTACCAAAATGTCGTAAATTATAAGCAGAAACATATCTAAATCAGGCACACAGAATAAATCCTGCACCCCCTGTCAAAAAAAATCATTCCTCAGTCATTGACTGTAGCTTATAGAACATTGTCTATATTTGCGTGTTAGGGTTAGGTGTGGGCCTCAGATTTTCACATCTAGTTGGGCAGTTGCGGATGGGTTATTAGCATTCTGGGCGGGTGCAGGTGAACAAACTGCTTACCCGCACACCACTAGTGCCTAAGACGTGAACATCACCCACCCCACTAAAGAATCTGGCTGCTGAGTGAAGAGGGCCTCTCCCAGAAGTAGCCCCTAGACTCCACCCCCCCCCCCCCCCCCCGGCGCTCCCCGTGACTGTCTAGTTGAAACACATGCGCTCCACTGAGTTCACACACAATCCCACACAAACACACCCAGACACCCACATTCTGGAAGCCCTTATAGTAGATAGAAGCCTACAGTCATACACAGTATTGCCTTAAGCAAGTAACGCATGCAGAAACTTTATCTGATGCTTTACGACTTTTATCTAAATGCTTTGTGCACAGTGCCATGCTATTTGCTCTCGTATTCGAATGCAGTCTCTGGATGCTTCATGTTAGTTGAGTAAGCTATCTGATGTAGCAATGCAGAGTACACTGAAGCCACTGGAGCAGCAAGTGGAACAAAGCAGACAGTCACAAGCTGGTGAATAACAGGAAAACTATAGACAAAGAGAGTCAGAGAGGACAAATACCAACTTACTGGTAAAATACTGTTGTCAATGTTGTTATGCTCTAATTGCTCTTTGATGTGGGAAGCAGGTGGCGGGTGTAGGCAGATTCATGGAGCTTGAACAGAAAAGTGCACAGCGTGCATGATTGTGCGTGGCTGTGTGCGCACGCGCGCGTGTGTGTGTTGCTATATTGTGCATACATCAGCTGAGTCTGTGGATCAATAAACCCTCATGCCACAACAAACTTCTCACAATGTAATGGGTTCAAAGGTTAAACACCTGTCATAGAGGAAGAAGCAACCTTGGGTCCGAGACTGATGACAAGACGTCTTTCCACTTGACTGGTTTATTCTCTGGAAATATAATGGAGCCTTTAGAGAAATAGAAAAATCTAGGACTTTTTTATTTTCACTGCAGGACTCTTATATTACAGACATTATGATATATCATGGTGTTTGAATTAACATACTATAACCAGTCATACTGTAATCCTGGACTGCTATCTTTGTTTGGTTTCTCACCCTACAGAACTGAGACTTGCCTTCTTCTGTGTTCACTATCAACATTCAAACCTTATCAGTGTTAAATGGCCATGCCTTTTTGTGTTTTGTGGTTGACCAAGGCCGATCAATGCCCTTCCCAGCATAACACAAAGACTCCTTCTTTTTGTTTTAATAAAACGTTATTGCCGATTTTCCACGCTTTAGAGCTGGCTGTGCCTCATAAGTAAATGTCACATGTACGCACACACACTAACCCACATTCAGTTCTCTCTTTCTCTCTGTCCCTCTCCTCAGCCTCATGAGTGTCGAGGTGTATTGCTCTGGCTGGGCCTTACATCTAAAACATCCTCATGGCCAGACTAATATTATCAGAGCACAACACCCGAAACCAGCGTTAGGGGAGACAGGAGCACTGGACCATCATCTTGGTAGGGAAGCAGTGATGGAAAGAAACCAGGCCATCATTGGCTAGGAAAATATAAAATAAATCTTGAATGTTTCAATGCTCTACTTAATGAATGAAAACATATCGAACAAGAAATCCCTAACTTCACTGGAACTGTTTGACTGAATGTAACTTTCCATACAGGAAAGCGCATGGAGAGGAATCCTACCCATACACTAGACATAAGGAAATGAAGTGAGGGAGAAGAGCTGTTGAGTGGTTGTGCTGCGGTGACCACAGACGGCCAGAGCAGAGCATCAGTATGTTACTGACTGGACAGGCAGGTGCAGCCAGATGTTGAAAGAGTTGGGTTCCGTACATGTTTGCATTCCAGCGGCTGAGGTAAGCCTCGGACCCCGTGCCACTCACCCTGCTGGCCGCATCAGCCCATGTATCTGTGTGAATCTAGAAACCCAGTGTAAATAGACAGAGCAAACACAACTTGAGCCAACCTGGGCCATCCTGAGCAAAAGTTGTCAGACTTCCAAAGTCAACACAGCACACGGTCGACTAAACATCGAAAACAAGGCAATAGCAGAAAAACTGTACAAACACTCCTGTTACTTGGTCCATTTGTCACCGAAGTCATAAATAAAAATAATAGAAATCATATTTCTTTCTATTTACTTTGAAAAAAAAAGTATTGTCATGACCAGTAAAAGGGGTTGTTTGTTATTATAGTTTGGTCAGGGCGTGGCAGGGGGTGTTTGTTTTATGTGTTTCTGGGTTTTTTGGTTAATGTTCTATGTTAGTATACTTCTATGTTTGTTCTAGTTTTTCTATTTCTATGTTTAGTTTATTGTGTTGACCTTCAATTGGAGGCAGTTGTTCCTCGTTGCCTCTAATTGAAGGTCCTATTTAGTAGGGGTGTTTTTCCATGGGTTTTTGGTGGTGTTACGGATACAGGTATCGTGTGTGTGTGTGTGTGTGTGTGTGTGTGTGTGTGTGTGTGTGTGTGTGTGTGTGTGTGTGTGTGTGTGTGTGTGTGTGTGTGTGTGTGTGTGTGTGTGTGTGTGTGGTGTGTCCTGTATTTGTATTTCATTTCTCTCCTTCTCCCCTCACAGGTGACAATCATCATCATTCCCCCAATCAGAAGACACCTGTTCCTTTTCCCTCAACCAATCACAGCCCCTTTCCCTTGGTTTAAAAACCCAGTCAGTTGTTTTCTCCCCAGATCAATCTTTGTGTTCATTCTCTCAATCGCTCTCTCTGTCCCCAGCTCTAGCTATCTCTTGCTCTCTGTGTTGATCTATTTTGTTTTGCAACTTCATGTCACTTTGTCCATCCCACCTGTGAGTATTATTTTGTTAGTGTTGCCTGTTTGTTTGTTTGGTGGGAAAAGGGGGTACTAAGACAAGTCGCCCATGGGCATACATTACCCGTAGGAATACTTTGTCTAAATACCCTAGTTAGAACTGGGCAGACCACCCACTGTATTTTTGGTTAGTTAGCTAGTTGTTGTGGAAATAGGCTAGTCTAGCTTAGGGGTGTTTTTGATTATTGTTTCTTTGCTTGGGTCCAGCTCAGCCCTTTTTCTCACACCCCTTTACCGTGTGTTTAAAATAAACCTTTTGAGTTTGACGGTAGATTTCAGTGGTCTGGTTTTTGGTTCTCACTGTTCTTTATCACTATTATAATTTGCATGATTTATGTTACGGGTCTCGTATCCATCCCCCCTAGACTGCTGGGCCAAAGGGATTCGTAACAGGTGGGTAGTTGTTCCGTATGTAAGCTGTGTGCCTTACAGGACTGTTTTTCGTCGTTGTTTTTTGATGTGTTTATTTTGGTTTTCTTCACAATAAAGATGAGTACACACATTCCCGCTGGGCTTTGGTCCCGTCCTTACGACGAACGTGACAAGTATTTTCTGACTTGTCTATAAATCCCATCACATACACAACAAAAATATAAACGCAACATGTAAAGTGTTGGTCCCATGTTTCATGAGCTGAAATAAAAGATCCCAGAAATGTTCCGTATGCACAAAAAGCATATGTTTAGATCCCTGTTAGTGAGCATTTCTCCTTTGCCAAGATAATCCATCCACATAACAGGTGTGGCATATCAAGAATCTGATTAAACAGCATGATCATTACACAATCAAAGGCCACTCTAAAATGTGCAGTTTGTCACGCAACACAATGACACAGATATCTCACGTTTTGAGGGAGAGTGCAAACGCCTCTGTCGGTTTAGAGAATTTACCAGTACGCCCAACCGGTCTCACAACCGCAGACCACGTGTATGTCGTCGTGTGCGGTTTGCTGATCAACATTGTGAACAGAGTGCCCAGTGGTGGTGGGGTTATGGTATGGGCAGGCAGGCATAAGCTATGGACAACGAACACAATTGCATTTTATCAATGGCCATTTGAATGCACAGAGATACCGTGATGTGATCCTGACTCCCATTGTCATGGCATTCATCTGCATCCATCACCTCATGTTCAGTATGATAATGCATGGCCCCATGTCGCAAGGATCTGTACATAATTTGTGAAATCAAAACAAAAATTCCCAGTTCTTCCATGGCCTGTATTCTCACCAGACATGTCACTCATTGAGCATGTTTGGGATGCTCTGGATCGACCACGTACGGCAGCGTGTTCCAGTTCCCACCAATATCCCTCAACTTTGGACAGCCGTTGAAGAGGAGTGGGACAACATTCCACAAACCGCAGTCAACAGCCTGATCAACTCCAAGTGAAGGAGATGTGTCGTGCTACATGAGGAAAACGGTGGTCACACCAGATACTGACTGGTTTTCAGATTCCCGCCCCTAATAGTGAATAATAGTGAAGACATCAAAACTATGACATAACACATATGGAATCATGTAGTAACCAAAAAAGTGTTAAAGAAATCAAAATATATTTTATACTTGAGATTGTTCAAAATAGCCACCCTTAGCCTTGATGACAGCTTTGTACACTCTTGGCATTCTCTCAACCAGCTTCATGAGGAATGCTTTTCCAACGGTCTTGAAGAAGTTCCCACACATGCTGAGCACTTGTTGGCTACTTTTCCTTCACTTTGCGATCCAACTCATCCCAAACCATTTCATTTGGGTTGAGGTTGGGTGATTTTGTAGGCCAGGTCATCAGATGCAGCACTCCATCACTCTCCTTCTTGGTCAAATAGCCCTTACACAGCCTGGAGGTGTGTTAGGTCATTGTCCTGTTGAAAAACAAATGATAGTCCAACTAAGCATAAACCAGATCGGATGGCATATCGCTTGAGAATGCTGTGGTAGCCATGATGGTTAAGTGTGCCTTGAATTCTAAATAAATTACAGACAGTGTCACCAGCAAAGCACACCATCACACCTCCACCTCCATGATTCAGGGTGGGAACCACACATGCAGAGATAATCCAATAACCAACTCCGCGTCTCACAAAGACATGGCGGTTGGAACCAAAAATCTCAAAAGACAGATTTCCACCAGTATAATGTCCATTGCTCGTGTTTCTTGGCCCAAGCAAATCTCTTCTTCTTATTGATGTCATTTAATAGTGGTTTATTTGCAGCAATTCGACCATGAAGGCCTGATTCACGTAGTCTCGTCTGAACAGTTGATGTTGAGAAGTGTCTGTTACTTGAACTCTGGGAAGTATTTATTTGGGCTGCAATCTGAAGTGCAGTTAACTCTAATAAACTTATCCTCTGCAGCAAAGGTAACTCTGGGTCTTCCTTTCCTGTGGCGGTCCTCATGAGAGCCAGTTTCATCATAGGGCTTGAATGGTTTTTGCGACTGCACTTGAAGAAACTTTCAACGTTCTTGACATTTTCTGGATTGACTGACCTTCATGTCTTAAAGTAATGATGGACTGTCGTTTCTATTTGCTTATTTGAGCTGTTCTTGCCATAATATGGACTTGGTCTTTTACCAAATAGGGCTACCTTCTGTATACCACCCCTACCTTGTCACAACACAACTGATTGGCTCCAACGCATTGATTCCACAAAGAAACTTTTAGCAAGGCACAGGCATTCCAGGTAACTACCTCATGAAGCTGGTTGAGAGAATGCCAAGAGTGTGCAATCTGTCATGAAGGCAAAGGGTGGTCAATCTAAAATATAACATTTATTTTGATTTGTTTAACACTTTTTTGCTTACTACATGATTCCATATGTGTTATTTCATAGTTTTGACGTCTTCACTATTATTCTACAATGTAGAAAATAGTAAAATAAAGAAAAACCCTTGAATGAGGCAGTGTGTCCAAACTTTTGGCTGGTACTGTATATATATGTGTGTGTGTGTGTGTATATATATATATACACACACATACACTACCGTTCAAATGTTTGGGGTCACTTAGAAATTCTTGTTTTTGAAAAGCACATTTTTTGTCCATTAAAATAACATCAATTTGATCAGAAATACAGAGCAGACATTGTTAATGTTGTAAATGACTATTGTTGCTGGAAACGGCTGATTCTTAATTGAATATCTACATAGACTATTAATAGCATAGCCTTCATTTCTCAGAACAAGAATAGATGGACTAGTTTCAGAAGAAAGTTCTTTGTTTCTGGCCATTTTGAGCCTGTAATCGAACCCACAAATGCTGATGCTCCAGATACTCAACTAGTCTAAAGAAAGCTAGTTGTATTGCTTCTTTAATCAGAACAACAGCTTTCAGCTGTGCTAACATAATTGCGAAAGGGTTTTCTAGTGATCAATTAGCCTTTTAAAAGGATTAACTTGGATTTGCTAACACAACATGCCATTGAAACACAGGAGTGATGGTTGCTGATAATGGGCCTCTGTTCGCCTATGTAGATATTCCATAAAAAATCTGCAGTTTCCAGCTACAACAGTCATTTACAACATTAACAAGGTCTACACTGTATTTCTGATCAATTTGATGTTATTTTAATGGACAAAAAATTGCTTTCTTTCAAAAACAAGGACATTTCTAAGTGACCCCAACGACACACACACACACACACACACACTGTACATACATACAATACATTCAGAAAGTACTCAACCCCTTGAATTTTTCCACAATTTGTTAAGTTACAGCCTTATTCTAAAATGTATTACATTTCATTTTTACTCAATCTACACACAATCCCCTATAATGACAAAATGAAAACAAGTTTTTCCAAATTTTACAAAACAGAAATAGCTCATTTAGATAAATATTCAGACCTTAACATTTTTTTTGCTTAGGTGCATCCAGTTTCAATTTGTATTTATTATGGATCCCCATTAGCTGCTGCTAAAGGCAGCAGCTACTCTTCCTGGGGTCCAGCAAAATTAAGGCAGTTTATACAATTTTAAAAACATTACAATACATTCACAGATTTCACAGATTTCCATTGATCATCCTTGAGATGTTTCTACAACTTGATTGGAGTCCACCTGTGGTAAATTCAATTGATTGGACATGATTTTGAAAGGCACACACCTGTCTATATAAACGTTCCAATGTTTACAGTGCATGTCAGAGCAAAATCAAGCCATGAGGTCGAAGGAATTGTCCATAGAGCTCCGAGACAGGATTGTGTCGAGGTAGAGATCTGGGGAAGGGTACCAAAACATTTCTACAGCATTGAAGGTCCCCAAGAACACAGTGGCCTCCATCATTCTTAAATGGAAGAAGTTTGGAACCACCAAGACTCTACCTAGAGCTGGCTGCCCGGTCAAACTAAGCAATTGGGGTAGAAGGGCCTTGGTCAGGGAGTTGACCAAGAACCCAAATGTCACACTGACAGACCTCCAGAGTTCCTCTGTGGAGATGGGAGAACCTTCCAGAAGGACAAACATCTCTGCAGCACTCCACCAATCAGGCCTTTATGGTAGAGTGGCCAGATGGAAGCCACTCCTCAGTAAAGTTTGCCAAAAGGCACCTAAAGACTCTCAGACCATCAAAAACAGATTCTGTGGCCTGATGAAACCAATATTGAACTCTTTGGCCTTAATGCCAAGAACCACGTCTGGAGGAAACCTGGCACCATTTCTACGGTGAAGCATGGTGGAGACAGCATCATGCTGTGGGGATGTTTTCAGCGGCAGGGACTGGGGGACTAGTCAGGATGGAGGAAAAGATGAACGGAGCAAAGTACAGAGATATCATGATGAAAACCTGCTCCAGAGAGCTCAGCACCTCAGACTGGGGCGAAGGTTCAACTTCCAACAGGACAACAACCCTAAGCACACAGCCAAGACAACGTAGGAGTGGCTTCGGGACAAGTCTCTGAATGTCCTTGACTGGCCCAGCCAGAGCCCAGACTTGAACTTGATTAAACATCTCTGAGACCTGAAAATAACTGTGCAGTGACACGCCCCATCCAACCTGACAGAGCTTGAGAGGATCTGCAGAGAAGAATGGGAGAAACTCCCAAAATACAGGTGATCCAAGCTGGTGGCATCAAAGCCAAGAAGACTCGAGGCTGTAATTGCTGCCACAGGTGCTTCAATAAAGTACTGAGTAAAGGGTCTGAATACTTAATACTTGAATACTGAATACTTGTAAATGTGATATTTCAGGTTTAGAAATTTTAGCAAATGTACTACAAATAAAACAGAAATATCACATTTACTGAGTAAAGGGTCTGAATACTTGTGTAAATGTGACAGTTTCTTTTATTTGTAATACATTTGCTAAAATAAATTTGAAAAAAACGTTTTTTCTTTTTCATTTTGGGGTATTGTGTATAGATTGAGGGAAAAAAAGATGTAATACATTTTAGAATAAGGCTGTAATGTAACAAAATGTGGTGAAAGGGAAGGGGTCTGACTACTTTCCGAAATGCACTGTATATGCTACAGTAACATACTAATGCAAATGCTATTGTTATTTGAAATACAGTAAAAATAGTATTAATTTTACCAAGGCCTTCATAAACACAACCAAATGATTATTTTTGCAAAAGCATATATGACATTTAATAATTACACTGTTAGATGAAAGTTGCAGTCAGAATGAAGGGGCCCCCCGGCAATTACAAATCATATTTCCATACTTTTTCAACAGTGGGATAAAACCAAAACAAAATTAGTCACTTCACATTCCCATACTGTTCCAAGTGGAAAGTATCTCCACTTTATCAAAGTTCCCATTTGAAAAACAATGATTTATATGCTTTCAACTATCCAAGTAACATTAACTGTGTTCCTCTATCACAGCCCATTGTAGAGTTGCTCAACAGGGAACCAGTACCTGATGCATATAGTGAGTGACAGCTCAAGTCTGTCCAACAGCCCAACACTACCTCCCCTTCCCTTCTTTTCTCTTCCCGTGTCTCTCTCACTCCTTCCCGGTGGCTGTAGGCTACAGGCAGGGGAACAGGGTGTAACACCGTCCCTCCCTTTCCCCTAGTAACACTGCTCCTCAGCAAATGCAAGCTCCCACGTGCTCATCAGCAAGGTAGCAAAGAGATAACAAAACTAGAAGAAACTCAACAGGATGCACCTTACCAGAAAATAACTGACAGCATGAAGCACAAACAACCTGGCTCCTTTAAGACAGAGAGACACAAGGGGGGGGGGGGGGGGGGGGGTAACTGTAGCCATAGAGGGTTAGCTGTGTTGCGCTACACTACCTCCTTAGAATTCCCAGAGCCCAGTTACATCAGCGCAGCCAGCAGAAGCAAGTGCAGAAAAAAGAGAGAGTGAAAGCAAGGAAGAGGGGGAGAGAGAGTCAGCAAAGTGAAAAGTAGGGCAAGCCACTGTACCTCACACAGATGCAGGTCCTGAGCGTGTGTATGTCTGTCAGGGAAGCAGGTGCTGTCCCAGGGTACTGACCCAGTAGAGCTGCTGGAGGAGGGGGCACTGCTCTGGGCTGGGTAATCAGTCACACATCACCATGCACTTTCCATCTCTTGTCTGTCCTCTGTCCTTTTTCTGCTCTGTTTTACTCTTACTCTGCTCCCCTCTCTCTCTCGCTAGCTGCCTGACAGGCTGACTGACCACCCTCTCAGATGTACGGAGAATGAAAAAAAAAACACTGATATAGACACACAGAGAAACGAGGAGGGAAAGGGGAGGGGGAGTTTCAAATTAAGAAAAAAGAAATCCCTCTCTCCAAAGTTACATTTCTCCCTCTCCCTCTCTAGCTCGCTCACAGAGTTCTCAGTGAACCAACAGCGGTGTGGAGTCGTGGCTGAATCAGGACAGCCCTAGCCATCTGTTGAAACATGCCTGCCTCTTTGCTTTACTCAGAGAGAGAGAGAGAAGGGAGGGAGGGAGGGCAAGGGAGGAGGGGGAAGTGAATAGGGAGAGGGCTGTACTGCCTTCCTGTGCCCAATCTGAAAACAGAACACTTTCCCTTGGTGAGGCAGGCGGAGCCAGAGAAATGGAGAGAAGGAGAGAGAGAGAGCAGAGAAACTGAAAAAGATAAAGTAGAGAGACAGGGGGAGGTGGGACAGAGACAGAGACAAAACAATAGAAAGAAGGAAGTAAATGAATGAGGGAAAAGGGACAAGTTTATAAGTGAGAAGTGGAGTGAGTGGAGGGAGGGAAAGAAAGGGAACAGGAGCACATTTTATGAGAGGTGGGGGTGAAATGGAGAGCTTGGCTCAGATCCTCTGTATTCATGTGGCTGGTACGATTTGGGCTTAATGGCCTGTGTAAGCCAATAGAGGACAGAGAGAGGGGAAAGGAGGAACAGGGGTGCAATGTTACACCGTAAAACTATAGCACAGACAGACAGAGATCTGTAATTACTCCCTTACACCAAGGACACATAAACACAAACACTTGTTTCACACACAGATACACAAAACTAAAACATTCAGATACACAGACTGACAAACACACCCAAACACTCCCAGAGGCTATGCAGTAGAAATAAACACAGAAAGGAAATAAATAAACTCAAGAGAAAGTCACACTGAAGATGGGCCAAAAATATTTTCAATTTTGGGAAGCTCCTGGGATATGGACGAATCTCACTGGTCAGGGATGGCAAGGAGCACCAGATAGTACTTGTGGGTGTACAAATTCAATTCAATTGTATTTGTCACATGGTAGACTTTACCATGAAACGCTTGCTTTCAAGCCCATCCCAACAATGCAGATTAAACATAATACTAATTGTGTACAAGCAAATGTGTGCGCGTCCAAATTTTACCATCCTCTGCAATCCTGTTTGTCAAGTCCTCCCTCTCTCTCTCGCTCTCTCCATTGCTTTCTCTCCCAATCTCGCTCCACTAAAATACTTCTTTACAGGCTCTCTCCATCTGGTCTTTCTGATGGCTGGCCTTTAAGACCCCCTACCTCCTCCCTCCCTCCCTCCCTCCCTCCCTCCCTCCCTCCCCTCCCTCCCTCCCTCCCTCCCTCCCTCCCCTCCCTCCCTCCCTCCCCTCCCTCCCTCCCCACCCTGTAAAACTACCATGGGAAAAGTCCTGGCCAGCTGCTTTGACAGACAGGTCGAGCCTAAAGGACATTGCCCTTACTTTATACAGACTAGTGTGTGAGAGGGAAAGAGAGTTTGAGTCAGTATGAATGAGCCTGTCAGTGGCTCTACTGTACTTTGCACTGCCGGTCTCTGTATGACTCTCTGGGTTTCAGCCAGTGCTAAGGCTTGCTGTAGTAAGGAGTGTTCAGTTGTCAGGGGAGGGAAAGAGAACAGAAACACTATGCAATAAGCCAGTTGTAGCAGTAGCTTACAGCCAGCAGCTTGTAGATCAAGGTTAAACACAATGGTGTGGGGATATTTTTACTGTGCTCAACCTACTCACAGATACAGTGATATAATAAGTACGAGGGAAGTTAGAGATAATAATGAGAGCACAACGCTACTAACTTTTTTAGTTGATCTGACTTCACTCTGGATCCAAAACCTGCAGTGCCTGCCACCCAATCGTCTCCTTCCCAGTGTGCAGAGCAGGCATGGTTGCCTATCAATTCCGTTTCAGAGTTCAGAGCCTTCTGGCCTTGCTAGACAACTCTGCCTTCCCTGACTGACAATATCTCCTCGTATCATCAGGCGGGGCTGAAAACACACACCTAACATTTGAGTCGAGTGCATCCATCAGTGTCTCCACAAGCCTCTTTACTGATCTGATCTGCCAGTATACATCTACCAGCATTGTTCAGTGCAACATCCCCAGGTACAGAATGGTAGGTTCTTTACTGTGGAGCTACAGTGTCAGGAAAAGGTTAGAGATCTCAATCAATCACCTGCCATGTGTCTGGGAGGTGATGAATGTCTTTGTTCTCCACTCAGGGCTAATTCATTCCCACAGACACAAGCACACTAAATGCCAAAGTGCACTAGATTAATTGTGAACACCCCTCAATCCATTTGCAAAGCCTCCCTGTTTATTCCTGGTTTATAATATCATGTTGTGAGCATGTGATCACAGAGGCACTGCTGTGGATTTGTTTCACCATCCAGCTGTAATGTGTGAAATCCACCCACAAAAACCATTACCGGCCCATAAAACAAGCCCTTCTCCTCTCCCCTCCCCAACCAGCAGCTACCTCCTTCCCTTCCTCCCATGTCGGCCTGTTTTACCCCACTTTCCCTCCTAAAAGCCCAGATTAAGCAATTAAGCCTCCAAATAACATCCCGTCCTATGTCTGCTCATTAAAGTGTTGCAACATCCGACTGTGCAGGGAAAACAACTCCACAAAGGATGCACCATTACAGTATAGCGCAGTACAGGGGAGGGCTGTCTCTCTGAACATACCTGCTCTGGTGGTTACTGCTGCTAATTATTATCTGCTCTAAAAGAAACTGTTTCTCCAATTATGGCTGAGCATGATAACAAGACTTAGGGTTTGCCCAATGTAGTTGCACAACAAATGCAGTTGTAATGTTTGATCCCACCAATAGAAACAGCCATGAATGATTTCTGTGGTTAGTAAATAGAGAGGAGGGGGGGCTGACACATTTATGTCTGGACTGCTGTCTTATGTTTATAATCAATACACATTTCCTGTTTCAGTGTAAGATATTATAGGGCCCTATGAAATCTGTTATATTTTTTCCCAAATTATGTTTTGTCCGTTTTGTTTTTCCAGGTTTCAGTTTTTTCCAGTTTCATCAGATTTTTGCTCTCAAAATCACACTTTTAATCAAAAAACAAAATGTTATGTTTTAAGTCCACAACAATTCTTAACCACATCAGGTAATCACTTTTGAGGTCTATAAAAAAAATGTAGAAATGGACATTTTTGGGTGTAGATATCCTAATTCAACTGAGCACCAGCAAGTGACTTGTTTGGTTAGGAGAGTTTGCTAAATAAATCACCACTGGATTGATGCAAATAATTATATCATGATACCAGGTTAGGCACTAGCTACTTTGTAGTTAACATTTAATTGAGAATATTTTGGGGAAAGCCTTTTCAACTACCAGAAGACGGTTATCATTATTACTGTAGTCATGGTTTTGGAATAAGAAATATATATTTTATAATCAGAAATATTTAATGTGTATATGAGGCTTTTATTATGGTACTGCCATACAGATTTTATGTTGGGACTCTTACTATGCGCATAGATTCACGTGAGATGTGTGAGTGACAGAGAAGTGAAGTGATGGAGATTTAACTTGTTGTGCCACTAAAGTTTGTGCTACTGCTACTTGGACGGATTAAACTATAGAAAATTACCTGACTCTTTATCATCGAACCCACGGGCCCTTCGGAGAAGGTGATAGATAAATAAGTTGAATAATTAGGGTTACATCATCGCTAACAACTGCACAAAGTGGTAGACACGCACACATACAAAGGGGCATTCCTGTGTTGACTATTCAGAAAATGTAGGCGTGTATATATTTAAACTTTTAATGAAGACACTCGAACCAAAACAATAAAACAACTGACAACAGTTCCATAAGGTACACTGACAAAACGGAAAACTACCCACAAATCCCAAAGGAAAAACAGGCTGCCTAAGTATGGTTCCTAATCAGAGACAACGATAGACAGCTAGCCTCTGGTTAGGAACCATACTCGGCCGAACACAAAGAAATACAACACATAGAATGCCCACCCCACACCCTGACCTAACCACATAAAGAAACAAACCCTCTCTCTCAGGTCAGGGCGTGAGAACGAACCACTGATGGATTTTGTTCGTGTCTTATGATAATCTTGGGCATATAAAGTTCAATACATTTAGTTGATTTCCTACTAAGGTCAAAACATTTTTGAATATTGTTGAATTCCATTTTAATGTCTGGATTTCAAATCAAAAATCAAATCTTATTTGTCACATACCCATGGTTAGCAGATGTTAATGTGAGTGTAGCGAAATGCTTGTGCTTCAAGTTCCAACAGTGCAGCAATATCTATTAAGTAATCTAACAAATTCACAACAAATACCTTATACACATAAATGTAAAAGGATGGAATAAGAATATGCACATATAAATATATGGATGAGCGATGGCCGTGCAGCATAGGCAAGATGCAATAGATGGTATGAAATACAGTATATACATATGAGATGAGTAATGTAGAATATGTAAAGTGACTAGTGATACCTTTATTAAATCCATTTATTAAAGTGGTCAGTGATTTGGGTCTGTATGTTGGCAGCATCCTCTCTATGTTAGTGTAACCGGTGTGAAATGGCTAGTTAGTTAGCGGTGGTGCGCGCTAATAGCGTTTCAATCGGTGACGTCACTCGCTCAGAGACTTGAAGCAGGGTTTCCCCTTGCGTTGCAAGAGCCGCGGCTTTTGTGGCGCGATGGGTAACGATGCTTCGTGGGCGTCAGTTGTTGATGTGTGCAAGGGTCCCTGGTTCGAGCCCAGGTTGGGGCGAAGAGAGGGACGGAACCTACACTGTTACATTAGTGATGGCTGTTTATATCATTACACAAGGCGAGACCCAGATGCAGACACAGGAGGCAGATGGTTGGAGTCTTACGATATTTATTAATCCAATAGGGAGAATGGTCGTGGACAGGCAAAAGGATCAAAACCAGTTCAGAGTCCAAAAGGTACCGAAGGGCAAGCAGAATCAAGGTCAGGGCAGGCAGGATGATCAGGCAGGTGGGAAAGAAGTCCAGAGTCAGGCAGGGGTCAAAACCAGGCCTATCACAAAGAGAATAGCAAAAGGAGTACGGGAAAACACACTGGTTGACTTGACTAACATACAAGACAAACTGGCACAGAGAGACAGGAAACACAGGGATAAATACACTGGGGAAAATAAGCGACACCTGGAGGGGGTGGAGACAATCACAGGAACAGGTGAAACAGAGCAGGGCATGACATTTTAACAGTCTGATGGCCTTGAGATAGAAGCTGTTTTTCAGTCTCTCCATCCCAGCTTTGATGCACCTGTACTGACCTCGCCTTCTGGATGATAGCGGGGTGAATAGGCAGTGGCTTGGGTGGTTGTTGTCCTTGATGATCTTTTTGACCTTCCTGTGACATCGGGTGCTGTAGGTGTCCTGGAGGGCAGGTAGTTTGCCCCCGATAATGCGTTGTGCAGACCGTACTACCCTCTGGAGAGCCTTACAGTTGAGGGCGGTGCAGTTGCTGTACCAGGCGGTGATACAGCCCGACAGGATGCTCTCGGTTGTGCATCTGCAAAAGTTGTTCGAATTTTAGGTGACAAGCCAAATTTCTTCAGCCTCCTGAGGTTGAAGAGGTTCTGTTGTGCCTTCTTCACCACGCTGTCTGTGTGGGTTGACCCTTTCAGTTTGTCTGTGATGTGAACGCTGAGGAACTTAAAACGTTCCACCTTCTCCACTACTGTCCCGTCGATGTGGATAGGGGGGGTGCTCCCTCTGCTGTTTCCTGAAGTCCACGATCATCTCCTTTGTTTTGTTGACGTTGAGTGAGAGGTTGTTTTCCTGACACCACACTCCGAGTGCCCTCACCTCCTCCCTGTAGGCTTTCTCGTTGTTGTTGGTAATCAAGCCCACTACTGTTGTGTCGTATGCAAACTTGATGACTGAGTTGGAGGCGTGTCATGGGTGAACAGGGAATACAGGAGGGGGCTGAGCACGCACCCTTGTGGGGCCCCAGTGTTGAGGATCAGCAAGATTGAGATGTTGTTTCCTACCTTCACCACCTGGGGGCGGCCTGTCAGAAAGTCCAGGACCCAATTGCACAGGGCAGGGTTGAGACCCAGTGCCTTAAGCTTAATGATGAGCTTGGAAGGTACCATGGTGTTGAAGGCTGAGGTATAGTCAGTGAACAGCATTCTTACGTAGGTATTCCTCTTGTCCAGATGGGAGAGAGCAGTGTGCAGTGTGATGGCGATTGCTTCGTCTGTGGACCTGTTGGGGTGGTATGCAAACTGAAGTGGGTCTAGGGTAGTCTCTCAAAGCACTTCATGATAACAGAAGTGAGTGCTATGGGGCAATAGTCATTTAGTTCAGTTATCTTTGCCTTCTTTGGTACAGGAACAATGGTGGACATATTGAAGCATGTGGTGACAACAGACTGGGATAGGGAGAGATTGAATATGTCCATAAACACACCTGCCAGCTGGTCTGCGCATGCTCTGAGGATGTGGCTAGGGATGTCGTCTGGGTCAGCAGCCTTGCAAGGGTTAACACATTTAAATGTCTTACGTCAGCCATGGAGAAGGAGAGGGGGGGCCCACAGTCCTTGGTGGCGGGTCATGTCGGTAGCACTGTATTATCCTCAAAGGGGGCAAAGAAGGTGTTTAGCTTGTCTGGAAGCAAGACGTCGGTGTCCGTGACGTGGCTGGTTTTCTTTTGTAGTCCGTAATTTCCTGTAGACCCTGCCACATACATCTCGTGTCTGGGCCGTTGAATTGCGACTCCATTTTGTCCCTATACCGACATTTCACTTTGTTTGATTGCCTTGCAGAGGGAATAACTACACTGTTTATATTCAACCATATTCCCGACCTCTTTCCATGGTTGAATGCGGTGGTTCGCATTTTCAGTTTTGCGTGAATGCCGCCGTTTATCCACGTTATCTGGTTGCGTAAGGTTTTAATAGTCTCAGTGGGTTAAACAACTCGTATGCACTTCCTAATAAACTCACAGCGTATAAATCAATGTTATTGTCTGAGGCTTCCCGGAACATTTTCCAGTCCACGTGATCAAAACAATCTTGAAAAACAATATTTCGTGATTCTGTCGTGATCTGATTTATTAGGGCCATACTATTACTTTAATCCACTACTAAATTAGCCTGGTGTCCTACAGGAGAGCTGACTTCTCAGGCTTAAGAGATAGGGGGGGGGGGGGGGACCCTGCACCAGACAAAACCTACTGGCCACATTGACTGACCTCTCCAGACCTCCACTCCACCACGGCTAACACTACACTCTGAACAGCCCCTCCCTCCCTCTGACCCCCACCCTCTAACTCTCACAGCCCCCTCCCTGGGCAGATGGCCCTCTAGGAGGGGAGTAGGCTGGGGTCTGAGGTGGGGGCCCATCGACAGTGCAGTAGAGCAGAACGGACGGTAGTGCTCACCATCCAACATTCAGCCCTCATTTACCCACTCATTCTCTCCCTCTCACCCAGTCTGCTCTCCCGCCCACTCTCCCTGGCTCTGCTTGGGCCTCTCTGCTCTGTTTTACCTGCTCTGCTCTCCCTCCATTTCATCATATTAATAAGTGACTGGAGGCGTGGGAGAGAAGTGCGAGGGGAGGCAGCCTGCTCCACACTAATGGGACTATAATAAGAATAAATGGCATTTAACAGAGCTAAACAATGCAAGCTTGTGGGTCAACAGCAGAGTCCTGGGAAAACAGGCAGGCTGGAGAAGATGGGGATACATATAGTGAATGCACAATGAGGGGTTTTCATCACAGATTAAATCAGCAGAGAGAAGAGGTGCACAAAACATGTAGTTCTCCTTATCACAAGGGTCTGCAGTATCGCGATATACAGTATAATGAAAACACGAAGCAGACCAAATGATTTGGTCTTTTAAAAACCTGCTGTATGTAAAATATTGTGTGCTATAGCTTGGAAAATAAATACATGTGACTCTGAATAAGGGCTGATTTCCTAAAGAAGTTAAATCCTTCGTGTTTTGTTTCTTTGCCACGATACTAACAAGTATTGCGATACTGGTATCGTCGTCCTCACCCTCCAGGACTGATCCAATACACTGAGATTGTGAGAGCATGCTTATTTGAGAGTGTAATTCTTTTTCAGTGAGCTATGTTTAGATATGCATCGTAAAGCCCTTAGGCCCCTCCTGCTCCCTTAACCTCAATTACAGCAGAGTAATAATACAATAACACCCTCCTGCAGTAATCCACAGATTAACAAACATCAACACATCACAACCCAGGAAAAGAGCACAAACTCAGTATGACAGCTTGCACACCCTCAATGAGCTTATACAATGGCTCACTTTATGGTATGCAATGACCCCTGTCATGCCTTTACAGCTAGCTACTCCACTGCTCAGTCTGAAATATGAGGGAGCAGAATATGGCAAGGCCTCAGCGGCAGACAGAAGGATCAATCAACACAAAAGTAAAAGAGTAGGAGGAGAGTAGGAGACTAGTAATATTGCCAAGCATCTGTGCTGTAGTATGTGCGTCACAGACAGTCTGCATCCCACACTCAGCTAATGACCAAGTAACAGAAGAGAGATAACGTCCCAAATAGGAAGTGACTGTTGGCTCCGTTTAAGACACATATTGTACATAGAGTGCCTTCAGAAAGTACTGAGGCAGAGTTGCAAAGAAAAATACATATCTCAGACTGGCCAATAAAAAGAAAAGATTAAGATGGGCAAAATAACACAGACACTGGACAGAGGAACTCTGCCTAGAAGGCCAGCATCCCGGAGTCGCCTCTTCACTGTTGACGTTGAGACTGGTGTTTTACTATTTAATGAAGCTGCCAGTTGAGGACTTGTGAGGCATCTGTTTCTCAAACTAGACCCTCTAATGTACTTGTGCTCTTGCTCAGTTGTGCACCAGGGCCTCCCACTCCTCTTTCTATTCTGGTTAGAGCCAGTTTGCGCCGTGCTGTGAAGGGAGTAGTACACAGCGTTGTATGAGATCTTCAGTTTCTTGGTAATTCCTCGCATTAATAGCCTTCATTTCTCAGAACAAGAATAGACTGATGAGTTTCAGAAGAAAGTTCTTTGTTTCTGGCCATTTTGAGCCTGTAATCGAACCCACAAATGCTGATACTCCAGATACTCAACTAGTCTAAAGGCCAGTTTTATTGCTTCTTTAATCAGAACAACAGTTTTCAGCTGTGCTAACATAATTGCAAAAGGGTTTTCTAATGATCAATTAGTCTTTTAAAATGATAAACTTGGATTAGCTAAGATAATGTGCCATTGGAACACAGGAGTGATGGTTGCTGATAAAGGGCCTCTGTACGCCTGTACGCCTATTCCATTAAAAATCAGTTTCCAGCTACAATAGTCATTTACAACATTAACAATGTCTACGCTGTATTTCTGATCAACTTGACGTTATTTCAGAGGACAGAAAATGTGCTTTTCTTTCAAAAACAAGGACATTTCTAAGTGACCCCAAACTTTTGAACGGCAGTGTGTGTTAGGCAATATATAGTCGACTGGTCAATTGTTTAGTCGACTGTTGGTCGACCAAGATATTTTTGGTCGACCAACAGTCGACTAAACAATTGACCAGTCGACTAATTGGGGTCAGCCCTAAAAGGGGTTGAATACTTATTGACTCAAAACGTTTCAGCTTTTTATTTTTTATTATGTTGTAAAAAAAAATCGAGAAACATAATTCCACTTTGACAATTTGGGGTATTGTGTGTAGGCCAGTGACAAAAAATCTCAGTTTAATACATTTTTAATTCAGGCTGTAAAACAACAAAATGTGGAAAAAGTCAAGGGGTGTGAATATTTTCTGAAGGCACTGTATAAACATAGAAATGCTGTGGTTTGTCTGGGTTAAGGTTAAGAGAGTTTATTGTTGAGTTCTCTTTATTCTGTATTTCCAGGAACTGATCCAGCAAACATTTCCACATTGGCACAATGTGGGCCAAAAGCTGGCTAAAATATTGGCACCTCGTAGGCTTCCCACATTGGGCCGATGCGCCTTTGCTCATCGCCTCCACATTGGCCCCCAATGAATTGGCCCAGTGTGGCCCAGTGTGGGCAGGCCATATCTGGTGAGGGCATTCCTCACTTTGCCTGAAATAAACCCATCTTCTGATAGTAAACAAGCCCACATTGGCACGATGTGGGTCCAATGCAGGTTAAAACATTGGACCCATGTAGGCTGCCCGCATTTAGCCAATGTGCAGGTGGCCCCAAGGGCAGCCCTCACTTCGCCAGAAATAAGCCCCCACTTTTAGATCAGCTGCCCATTACATTGTGTCAGAAAGACAACAAAGCTGTTACTTATCCAAGTCTTTTTACAGACTTCATCACTGGCAGTGTACACAATACTTTGTTGTTGTTGACATCACACAACAGAACACTGGAATGACACTGTCAGTAACGGGTGCACAAAAATAACTTGTGAACTTAGAGCAAAAAGTTCTATCTGAAAAATGAGGATTCCGAGATATTTGGCTTTGAAGCCCAGAACCTTCGTTGGTTTGAATGGTGTCATAAATGTATATTTTGTATTCTTTTTAACTTAACAATATGAATTGGGGTATTTGCAAACCACAACCACAAATATTCGAATGAGCCCCCACCTCTACATTATGAGGTAGTTAGGCTTGGTGTGGGTTGACCCGTGTTAGGCAAGGTGTGGGCTGGCCCGTGTTAGGCTTGGTGTGGGCTGGTCCGTGTTAGGCAAGGTGTGGGCTGGTCCGTGTTAGGCTTGGTGTGGGCTGGCCCGTGTTAGGCAAGGTGTGGGCTGGCCCGTGTTAGGCTTGGTGTGGGCTGGCCCGTGTTAGGCAAGGTGTGGGCTGGCCCGTGTTAGGCAAGGTGTGGGCTGGCCCGTGTTAGGCAAGGTGTGGGCTGGCCCGTGTTAGGCAAGGTGTGGGCTGGCCCGTGTTGGGCTGGTGTAGGCTAGCCCGTGTTGGGCTGGTGAAGGCTTGTTGTGGGCTAGCCTGTGTTGGGCTTTTTGTGGGCTAGCCCATGTCAAGCTGGTGTTGGCTTGGTGTGGGCTGGCCCGTGTTACGCAAGGTGTGGGCTGGCCCGTGTTAGGCAAGGTGTGGGCTGGCCCGTGTTAGGCTTGGTTTGGGCTGGCCCGTGTTAGGCAAGGTGTGGGCTGGCCCGTGTTAGGCTTGGTTTGGGCTGGCCTGTGTTAGGCAAGGTGTGGGCTGGTCCGTGTTAGGCAAGGTGTGGGCTGGCCCGTGTTAGGCAAGGTGTGGGCTGGCACGTGTTAGGCAAGGTGTGGGCTGGCCCGTGTTAGGCAAGGTGTGGGCTGGCCCGTGTTAGGCAAGGTGTGGGCTGGCCCGTGTTAGGCAAGGTGTGGGCTGGCCCGTGTTAGGCAAGGTGTGGGCTGGCACGTGTTGGGCTGGTGTAGGCTAGCCCATGTTGGGCTGGTGAAGGCTTGTTGTGGGCTAGCCTGTGTTGGGCTTTTTGTGGGCTAGCCCATGTCAAGCTGGTGTTGTCTTGGTGTGGACTAACCTGAGTTGGGCTTGTTATGGGCTAGCCAGTGTCAGGCTGGTGTCGGATTGGTGTGGCTTTGTCTGGGCTAGCCCCTGCCCACCAAATCCCCACATGGGGCCAATGGGGTCATGTCTGCTGGGGAGTGATAACCACCACCTGTGGGCAACATTAAAAGTTGAGTGATGCAGAACTATTTCCGTTTTCAGTCATAGTGATCACCCTTGGAAAAACACAGCATCATTAGAGCTGCAAGAAAAGGGGGAAACAGGGAAGAGGAGGAGGAGGAGGAGCAGGGGAGGAGAATTAGAGGAAAAATAGACCTATATAAAAGGGGAGGGGGAGGAGTGTAGGAGGAGAAGATGAAGGAGGAGAGATGGAGACGTGGGAACAGTTAGATCCATCTCTGCTGAGAGGGAAAGAGAGAAAAAGAGAGCGAGAGAGAGAGAAAGAGTGTGCGTGAGAGAGAGGTTCAGTGATATTCCACCAGCTATTGAACATCCTCAATCTGCGAAGTCATGTCACAGGAATTGTCATTGCAGTAGTCAATCTGTGAGATTAGCCTGCAGGGTTGGATCCTGCTCCCCAACAAGCCGTTACATCTCCCTCCCTGGGTTCTCACCAACACCCACATACTGTATCTCACATACCCATTACACGCTGCTGGGTCATGTCTACACTTTTGACTGCTGAGCCTGCAAACTCACTGCCACACACATACTGTACTGTACCAGTAAGACAAGTTAAGCTATACATTAAGTTCCTATACAGTACATTCCACGGGGACTGATTGGACCATATGTGCTTGAGCTTCAATGTCACTAAAGAAAAATGCATTATAACTCACATTTAAAGAGCCAAAACACTGGGATGAAAACACAGTTAGTAATGCAGAGAATGTTCCAGCATCTCATTTTTCTTCCACATGTTTAGTTTGTCCCTCCTCTGCTACAAAGCTGATGTGTCCCACTGGGATGCTTTTGGAGGATAATGTTACGTAATTGGTAAGGCATCTCCAACATTCTGCTCCTTCCTTGTGCTTGATAATTAGAGAAAAAGCATTGGCACGGCAGAATTCATTTCCAGCTAGAAACCTTGGAGGTGAAGGGAAAGTACTGTGCAGTGCTTAGAAACATCCTTAAGTGGATTGAGAGCTTTCACTAACGAGTCAAGTGGCTTCAAATCACTTCTCTAGTAACTCCACTCACAGAGAGGAGGGAGTGAAGAGGATAGGGTAGAAGGAATGAGATTGTATTGATAGATTCTTAAACGTTCTCTCCTCATGTCCACTAAAGAGTGCGGTGTGTTAGGTAGAGTGAGTCTCTCTCTCTCTGTCTCCCCTTCCATTCTCCACTAAGTCAGTGTTATTTTCTGTAGCCAACTGCAAAGAGAGAGAGGCTGTTTGTGTTACCTCCCGCTGCGCTATTGTCCCGAGATGAGACCCAAATCACCAATGAATTTCCTCCTCACACAGCGAGCACCTCGCGGATGAAACATGTTTCCTTTCACCGGGGAGTGTAAAAGAGTGGCCACTGTGCAAATTAGATTGACCTTAGTCCCCTACCCCAACCCTGAGCCCCCCTGGCCTCTACAGACCCCCAAAGCCCTGCCACTGGGGCCTTTCTCTCCTCTTTCTCCTCTCTTGTCCCTCAGCTGCTTTCACTGGAAGGTTGTCCTTTTTGTGCTCATGTCATGTTCCTGAAAGAGAAAGTCACCATCAATCAGACCACCATGCTACTGAAAACACCAACCACATCACCATGGCTACCTATAGGAAGGAAGGGTCGAGAGGGATGGGAGGGCCATTACCCATTACAAAAACACAGAGGAATATATTAGAATGGTTTCAATAATGCACGGGAAGGGGAGGGGAGATGGATGGATGGGAGAGGAGGAGAAGAGGAGAAGAGAGGAGGAGTGTTCAGGGGTTTAGAGTCTGAACTCTTCATTCTAAATCTGTAGAGTGTGGTGGATTGCATCGAAGAGAAAAGTAGCTGCGTAGATACACCCTTGTATTGACATGTCCTTAAATATCTCTGATCACAGCTGGCATGACAATACACTTCACTCTGCATGCACACTTCTGTTTGTTTATCATGAAGAATCCTCCCTCTGAGGGATGTTAACGTTTTTGTTCATTTCATATTTTCTTTCCTTGTTTATTTTCTTGTAAATTCTCAATGTTTTTGACACATTGCACAAATGTGGATAAGCAGGCATGATGATGTGCTCTAGTAGCCTCGAGACATAAGCTTCCATGTTGTTTTAATGAATAACCACTAATTGGTCCAATTACTTTAAGGGGAGAAACTCAGCAGGTCAAACTAAGCCCTTTTGATAATTCACCAATCCCGTTAATAATTTATATACTTATAAAAGTTTATTATTTCTTTAAATGGCAACATGCTTGCTCTTCTATTTGCATTTGTCCTAGTAAGTTAAAGTAAAGTGGTGTTTTACTACCGTACTACCATTTTTTTTGTGTGTGTGTGTGTGTGTGTGTGTGTGTGTGTGTGTGTGTGTGTGTGTGTGTGTGTGTGTGTGTGTGTGTGTGTGTGTGTGTGTGTGTGTGTGTGTGTGTGTGTGTGTGTGTGTGTGTGTGTGTGTGTGTGTGGGATGGGGGGGGGGGTTCTGCAGGGCCTCTGTCCTACAGCTGTTTAATTTGATAATGGTAACAGCTCTAATGCAGCTCATGTGCCTCTGACTCCTGCTCTGGGTCATTCTTACTTGAATGAGAGCATTGGCACCACACAGACCGACAGCAAAATGGAGCACTGTGGAAACGGTGTAGCTAGTTAAATCGGTGTCTGAAATTAACTTCTAACTTCAAAAAGCATGGCTGTGAAAAATCGATGTGCCTAAAGCCACTGTGATGTGTCTGTAGGTCTACATGCCAAGGCCAAAAACAGACACACTCTCTCACTCATTCAAACAGCATATCTCTCTCTCCCTCTCTCTCTCTCTCTCTCGCTCTTCCATCAAGCTCATTACAATTCAATATAACCCAGGGCTCTTCATTTCAACAGATCATTTCCATTACATTGTTCTGACCCTAAGGCAGGTTTCCTTATGAAATGAAGCTTAATAGACCCGCTATACAGTAGTGAGTTAATTCAAGGTCTCAACATCACTTTTCTAACTGCTACTGCTTAATGAAGAAACTTCCAGAAGTCATATTGATTTCAAAGGCACAATGTCACACAAAACTGAAAAATAGAACCTTGTCGATAGATTACAAAGAAAATAATCTGTATAATTCTGAGTGCCCATTTAAAATTTGAAGACATTTCGGCCCCCGAAATATTTGCATCACTTTTCCACGTTTCCATCCACAGTTATGCGAGTAAAAAGTCATACCATATAAAAAATGTAAAAAAATCATGACAGCTGTGACGGAAACAGTTACATTTTCAGTTAAATTTGATACATTCTGACAGAAAATGTGTTTGTTCGACATATTTTTGTGTCTGTGAAATGTGTGTGAAATGGTGGTGGAAATGCCTTATTGATATAATAACCATCATATTGAAGTACAGTTGGGACCATACAGTTTATTAGGTTACAGATTAAATAAATTATGATGAACTTCACAGGGTGGTGAAAGTCCACGGTGATGAGCTTGACGCTCCTTTCCAATAAATATCGAGGGTCTTATTCTGGTGACATGATAATGGAATTTTGGCTGCAGTTTGACAAATAAAAATAATCTTGCTCTTTTGTCAATAATAATCTCATCATGTAGTAGGATATACCTACACTGTATCTGCAAACTGTTGGCTAGAGCACAGTAGAGTTGAAAATGCGATGGAAACTTTTTTTATTCGGTACAATGGGAATTTAATCGCAAAAGTGATGTGCACTATGTCATCATGCACAGCTTTTTATCCGCAACAAATCAATTTGATGGAAACACATCTCTGCTGGGACATTTATTTATATTCACATGCAAATCTGTTGCCAATTGGATGGAAACCCAGCTAAGAGAAACTGTTTTTTTTAATACAACTTCTGATGATTAGTATTGTATAAATAAGGAGAATAGTCTTAATTTCCGTTTCATCACAGTGAAGCACATTTCAATTGATCCTTGGTCAAAAGAGTAATTATAGCTTCCAGCCTTTAATACCCATTCAAACTAGAGACAGTGTTCTCGCATATCATCTTCGTGGCATACGAGAGCAAGATGTTGTCACATTCAAGTATACACACACACACACACACACACACACACACACACACACAGTAGAGAGTCATGAGAAACAACATCATTGAGTTAAATGAACAATAAAAAAACACTGATGGTGCCAACAAAGTGCTCCTCGAAAAGTCGTTTAAAAGTAGAGAGGAAATGAAACGGAAGGCTCAATCAATAATGCCACCTGCCATGGCAGCAGGCAGCCAGGCCTCCTGTCGCTGCCAACCCAACATAACGGGACGGACCCAGCAGAGAGTTGCAGCTCTGGTAGCACAGGAGTAGCAGAGCCAACCCAAGCAAGCTCTCTGTTTCTCCAACACTGCCTAATTACTGCTGCTGCACCCCGGCCAAACATATTGTAATTATGGAACACACACACACACACGATTTCATGACTGCATTATGGTGTACCAGATGAGAACTCATCTGAATGTAGCTTTATTGTTCCACCCTTTATCCTCAGTGGACCTTTGGATTCATCTCATTTTATAGGAGACCCAATTTCCAGACCTGCAGTAACACAAATTATATATACAAATATCACAACAAATCTGCCAATTCATTCAAATGCGTGTGAACAGTTGTTTAAGGTCAGTGAGCTCCAACTGTCCCTGGTGTGTTAAACATGTAGCCTAAACATTGGCCCAGCCACATCTCCCAGCTACACACAGATATTCACAGTGACATTTCTTTAGACACAATATTTTCCCAAAACATCCAAAAGGTCATAATTTCCATGAGTCATGAGGCTGCTCGACATCATGTCATCTTTAATGCATCTGGGGCTTCACTTCTTTATTCCATCGGCCAATTTACTTTATAAATCATTTACATGGTGTTTATGAACAGCAGTCACTTTTTTTTTACATCCGGCAATCGGCAGGACGCCTCAGGGCAAAGCATATTATTTATTCATGAGGAGTCAAACCTTTCAGAGGATAATCCTTGATACACTGTAGAGTAGAGGGACAAGTTGGCTAGAGGGCTTCACACAGAATAGTTTAGAGCTGGGAGAACCGCTGGGCTGTGCCAAACTTCTAAGAGCTGTCAATCAATCTGTCAATAGCCTACACTCTCTCGGCCCAACAATGCCACTTTTTACCCCTTTTCCTGAACAGTAGTGGCTTCCCCCTTCATTTGGAGCGTCAAAATCAATATCGCTTTTCCGCTTCCCCATAATATTTGTGGCTGAGTTACACTGGGGCCCTCTCATTTAGTCACCCTAATTCTGGTCATCCTACAAGGGTAAAATCTCCAATAACGTTTGAAAGTATTATGATCGACATCATCTACACAATTAACATATTATTTTACCCATTGGTCAAAGATGCATTTTTGATTGGACACCCTAGGTATGGTCTGGGGCGGTGTGTCACAGCATCATCGGACTGAGCTTGTGTCACGGTTGTCGTCGGTGAAGGAGGACCAATACGCAGCAGGTACGTGTATGCTCATCTTGAGAATTTATTAACTTCAAAAAATGAACGTACAAAATCACAAAACAAAAAGAACGAACGAACAACTACAAACAGTCTGGCTAGCATAGGCTCAACACAGAACAATCACCCACAAATCACAAACACAAACACACCCTAATATATGGGACTCTCAATCAAAGGCAGATAGACAACACCTGCCTTCAACTGAGAGTCCCAACCCCAATTAACCAAACATAGACATACACTCACTAGACTCCACATAGAACTACCTAGACATAAACCAAAACCCGGAAATACTAAACCAAACACCCTTTTAACAAACACACCACCCCGAACCACATAAAACAAATACCCTCTGCCATGCCCTGACCAAACTACAAAACAATTAACTTTATATATACTGGCCAGGACGTGACAGTACCCCCCCCTTAAAGGTGCTACCCCGGAAGCACCTTAACAAAAAAAAATAACCCCAAACAATACCCAAAATAAAAATTCCCCCTTACTAAAGGGAGGGAAGGGAGGGTGGCTGCTGTCAACGACGGCACTGTGCTACACCCCCCCTCCCCAACCCACCTATTTTTTTGGAGGTGGCTCCGGCTCAGGCCGTTCCAGGCTGTCTGGGCAGTCTGGCAGCTCGGGACAGTCTGGGCAGTCTGGCAGCTCGGGACAGTCTGGGCAGTCTGGCAGCTCGGGACAGTCTGGGCAGTCTGGCAGCTCGGGACAGTCTGGGCAGTCTGGCAGTTCGGGACAGTCTGGGCAGTCTGGCAGTTCGGGACAGTCTAGGCAGTCTGGCAGTTCGGGACAGTCTGGGCAGTCTGGCCACTCGGGACAGTCTGGCCAGTCTGGCCACTCCGGCAGTTCAGGGCAGTCTGGCCACTCCGGCAGTTCAGGGCAGTCTGGCCACTCCGGCAGTTCAGGGCAGTCTGGCCACTCCGGCAGTTCAGGGCAGTCTGGCCACTCCGGCAGTTCAGGGCAGTCTGGCCACTCCGGCAGTTCAGGGCAGTCTGGCCACTCCGGCAGTTCAGCGCAGTCTGGCCACTCCGGCAGTTCAGCGCAGTCTGGCCACTCCGGCAGTTCAGCGCAGTCTGGCCACTCCGGCAGTTCAGCGCAGTCTGGCCACTCCGGCAGTTCAGCGCAGTCTGACCTCTCTGGCGACTGTTGACTGGCGGGCAGCTCTGGCGACTGTTGACTGGCGGGCAGCTCTGGCAACTGTTGACTGGCGGGCAGCTCTGGCGACTGTTGACTGGCGGGCAGCTCTGGCGACTGTTGACTGGCGGGCAGCTCTGGCGACTGTTGACTGGCGGGCAGCTCTGACGACTGTTGACTGGCGGGCAGCTCTGACGACTGTTGACTGGCGGGCAGCTCTGACGACTGTTGACTGGCGGGCAGCTCTGACGATGACTGTTGACTGGCGGGCAGCTCTGACGATGACTGTTGACTGGCGGGCAGCTCTGACGATGACTGTTGACTGGCGGGCAGCACTGACGATGACTGTTGACTGGCGGGCAGCCCTGACGATGACTGTTGACTGGCGGGCAGCTCTGACGATGACTGTTGACTGGCGGGCAGCTCTGACGATGACTGTTGACTGGCGGGCAGCTCTGATGATGACTGTTGACTGGCGGGCAGCTCTGATGATGACTGTTGACTGGCGGGCAGCTCTGATGATGACTGTTGACTGGCGGGCAGCTCTGATGATGACTGTTGACTGGCGGGCAGCTCTGATGATGACTGTTGACTGGCGGGCAGCTCTGATGATGACTGTTGACTGGCGGGCAGCTCCGACGACTGTTGACTGGCGGGCAGCTCTGATGATGACTGTTGACTGGCGGGCAGCTCTGATGATGACTGTTGACTGGCGAGGCTGGGTTGACGCACTTGTAGCCTGGTGCGTGGTGCTGGTACTGGGCTTACCAGATTATGTACACGCACCTCCAGGCTAGTGCGGGGAGCGGGAACAGGACGAGTCGGACTGGGTTGACGCACTTCCGGGTCCGCACGAGAGACAGGAGCTGGAAACCCAGGGCTATGGAGGCGCACAGTCGGTCTCGATCTTACCTCCTGCACAACCCGTCTTGGCTGGATGGAACTAGTAGCCCTGTACGAGCGGGGTGCTCGTACAGGGCAGACTGGGCTGTGCAGGGGCCTGATGGTAGCCGTGCGTAGAGCGGGAGTTGGGTAGCCTGGTCCTCGGAGGCGTACCGGCGACCAGATGCGCTGCGCAGGCATCCTCCTACCAGGCTGGATGCCCGCTCTAGCACGGCACCTGCGAGGGGCTGGAATAACGCGCACCGGACTGTGCGTGCGTATGGGTGAGATGGTGCGCTCCTCAGCGAAACATAGCGCTCTCCACCCCATACGCTCCTCCATATAACCACGGGTAGCTGGCTTCCGGCTCTTCTTACGCCTAGCCAAACTACCCGTGTGCCCCCCCCAAAAAAAATTCTTGGGGGTGCCTCTCGTGCTTCTCCTTCAGCGCGTACTTGGCCTCGTACCACCGCCTCTCTGCCTTGGCTGCCTCAATTTCCCACTGCGGGCGTCGATAATCGCCAGCCTGGTGCCAAGGTCCGGCCCCGTCCAGAACTTCCTCCCAGGTCCATTTCTCCCGCCAGTCCAACTCGAATTCCCTCTGCTCCTTCTTCTGCTGCTTGGTCCTTGAGTGGTGGGTGATTCTGTCACGGTTGTCGTCGGTGAAGGAGGACCAATACGCAGCAGGTACGTGTATGCTCATCTTGAGAATTTATTAACTTCAAAAAATGAACGTACAAAATCACAAAACAAAAAGAACGAACGAACAACTACAAACAGTCTGGCTAGCATAGGCTCAACACAGAACAATCACCCACAAATCACAAACACAAACACACCCTAATATATGGGACTCTCAATCAAAGGCAGATAGACAACACCTGCCTTCAACTGAGAGTCCCAACCCCAATTAACCAAACATAGACATACACTCACTAGACTCCACATAGAACTACCTAGACATAAACCAAAACCCGGAAATACTAAACCAAACACCCTTTTAACAAACACACCACCCCGAACCACATAAAACAAATACCCTCTGCCACGCCCTGACCAAACTACAAAACAATTAACTTTATATATACTGGCCAGGACGTGACAGCTTGTTGTCATTGCAGGCAATCTCAACACTGTGCGTTACAGGGAAGACATCCTCCTCCCTCATGTGGTACCCTTCCTGCAGGCTCATCCTGACATGACCCTCCAGCATGACAATGCCACCAGCCATACTGCTCATTCTGTGTTTGATTTCCTGCAAGACAGGAATGTCAGTGTTCTGCCATGGCCAGCGAAGAGCCCGGATCTCAATCCCATTGAGCACGTCTGGGACCTGTTGGATCGGAGGGTGAGGGCTCGGGACATTCCCCCCAGAAATGTCCGGAAACTTGCAGGTGCCTTGGTGGAAGAGTGGGGTAACATCTCACAGCAAAAACAGGCAAATCTGATGCAGTCCATGAGGAGGAGATGCACTGCAGTACTTAATGCAGCTGGTGGTCACACCAGATATATATATATATGTATATGTATATGTATATATGTATATGTATATATATATGTATATATATATATATATATATATGTATATATATATATATATGCGTGTGTGTATTTAAACTCAGCAAAAAAAGAAACATCCTCTCACTGTCAACAGCATTTATTTTCACGTGTAAATATGTGTATGAACCTAACAAGATTCAATAACAGACATAAACTGAACAAGTTCCACAGACATGTGACTAACAAATGGAATAATGTGTCCCTGAACAAAGGGGGGTTAAAATCAAAAGTAACAGTCATATATATATATATATACACACACACACACACACACACGTCGTGTCTTTGGGGCACCATTAAACTGAAGACATGTTTATCAATTAACTCCCTGTAATTATTATCACGCGATTAAACTGATTAATCGTTTAATTGTAATTAACTAGGAGATCGGGGCACCAAGGAAAATATTCAGATTACAATGTTATAATTTTCCTAATATAACTTTCCTATATTATAACATTATATATTATATTATATTATAGTATAGTATAGGCCGATTATCTTCTGGTTTAAATGGTGTATTTTACCTCGCGTCCAGTCTCATTCCAAACGTCGTAAATTGTATCTGCACGAATCCAGCCTTTACTAAAGTCATCCATACATCAATTGTCTTAAAATCATTTATTTACTAAACTAAGTAATTCATAGAAAGCATACCAACAGTAGTTATCGTCACAAAGAATTGGTAGAGTAATGTGCCCTAGCGGGCTAAACAGGCATGGCTGGTGTCTTGTTAAACAAAGGGTCATAAAGGGCAGCTGAGGAGGCACACAGAGTTCATTAATATTAACAATTGATATGCTAACCCTTTGCACATGAACGCTCACTCATTCGGGAACAATTGCAATCAATATATATTTACGCTCAGTGTGTCGTCGGGATCCTTGTTGGAGAGTTTTTTGTCCTGTTGGAGAGTTTTTGTCCTGTTCTCTCTCTCTCGGTTAGAATGGATCTTTCAAAGCGACATTCATTAATGTCGTTATAGAATGGTTGTTTAGTCGGTCTTCGCGTTCAATGATATAATTTCTAGCTGCAGACTATTAATTAATATCAAAGACTTGTTATTATTCTGTCGGTCTCGATAGTCTAAAAGTTTAACCATGTGGTATAGTTAACTTTCAGTAGAGGAATTGGGGGTCAAACCTTGGCTCTCTCTTCTGAGGTAAGCTGGTCTAAAGAAATAACTTCTATGTGGGGGTTTTATACGTGAACATAGAACAGGCTTGTCACATGACGCCTTGTCCTGTCCATGTCCCTGGGGGGGGCGTGCCGATGACTGAGTTAAGCTTGGTACAGAAATACAATTCTATCACATTAACATCAGTACATAGCATCTCAACGTATTCCAAATAGCTTTATCCTTATTAATACATTTTATACAACCATTTGGATGCAAGTCCCATAGCTGAGGCTATTATATAAACAGTTTTATGGTAATATGGCTATATTGTCTCTTCTGAGTATCACAAAATTGTACCAAGCAGACCAGTTCGTAGCTGGATTCTTCACCAATCTTTTATACCTTCTCCAGAACATAAATGTCGTTCGGTTCCCCAATTCTGTGAGTTGGAAGAATTTCCTGTGTCTCTCTATGGGCCATGTGGCAGGAGATTCTCCTCTAGAATTTTACCACCCCTTCACACAGGGCCTGGGTGGGGGGAGGTAGGTTGGGGGATGGTGCAAGGGGGAGGGGGTCAACTGTCCTCCCTGTACTCAAAGAGGGCAACGTCATGACACACACATACAGTTGAAGTCGGAAATGTACATACACCTTAGCCAAATACATTTAAGTTTTTCACAATTCCTGACATTTAATCCAAGTAAAATTTCCCCGTCTTAGGTCAGTTAGGATCACCACTTTATTTTAAGAACGTGAAGTGTCAGAATAATAGTAGAGATAATGATTTATTTCAGCTTGATTTATTTCAGCTACGGTGCCTGTAAACTTCCGACTTCAACCGTATATATATATACACACACACATACACACACACACACACACACAGACACACACAAACACACATATACATATAAACTCAGCAAAAAAAGAAACGTCTTCTCACTGTCAACTGCGTCTGAGCACTGATGGAGGGATTGTGTGTTCCTGGTGTAACTCGGACAGTTGTTGTTGCCATCCTGTACCTGTCCCGCAGGTGTGATGTTCGGATGTACCGATCCTGTGCAGGTGTTGTCACACGGGGTCTGCCACTGCGAGGACGATCAGGTGTCCGTCCTGTCTCCCTGTAGCGCTGTCTTAGGCATCTCACAGTTCCGACTTTTCAATTTATTGCCCTGGCCACATTTGCAGTCCTCATGCCTCCTTGCAGAATGCCTAAGGCACGGTCACGCAGATGAGCAGGGACCCTGGGCATCTTTCTTTTGGTGTTTTTCAGAGTCAGTAGAAAGGCCTCTTTAGTATCCTTAGCCTTCATAACTGTGACCTTAATTGCCTAACGTCTGTAAGCTGTTAGTGTCTTAACGACCATTCCACAGGTGCATGTTCATTAGTGTTTAACCTGTTAGGGCTAGGGGGCAGTATTGACACGGCCGGATAAAAAACGTACCCGATTTAATCTGGTTACTACTCCTGCCCAGTAACTAGAATATGCATATTATTGGCTTTGGATAGAAAACACCCTAAAGTTTCTAAAACTGTTTGAATGGTGTCTGTGAGTATAACAGAACTCATATGGCAGGCAAAAACCTGAGAAGATTCCAAACAGGAAGCGCCCTCTCTGACAAGTTGTTGTTCATCTTGGCTCTTTTTATTGAAGACTGAGGATCTTTGCCGTAATGTGACATTTCCTACGGCTCCCATAGGCTCTCAGAACCCGGGAAAAAGCTGAATGATATCGAGGCAGGCTCTGGCTGAAACACATTATCGCGTTTGGATAGTGGCTGGTCAGAGTACTCTGAGACTCACGCTCGTGCACGAGGGCACGAGATGTATTTATTTTCTCTCTCTTTGTACGTATACAGGCTTTCCCGGTCGGAATAGTATCGCTTTTTTATGAGAAAAATGGCATAAAAAATTGATTTTAAACAGCGGTTGACATGCTTCGAAGTACGGTAATGGAATATTTATAATTTTTTTGTCACGAAATGCGCCATGCTCGCCACCCTTATTTACCCTTTCGGATAGTGTCTTGAACGCACGAACAAAACGCCGCTGTTTGGATATAACAATGGATTATTTGGGACCAAACCAACATTTGTTATTGAAGTAGCAGTCCTGGGAGTGCATTCTGACGAAGAACACCAAAGGTAATCAAACTTTTCTAATAGTAAATCGGAGTTTGGGGGGCCAAATAGCTAGCCCTGTGATGCCGGGCTATCTACTGAGAATATTGCAAAATGTGCTTTTACCGAAAAGCTATTTTAAAATCGGACATAGAGTGCATAGAGGAGTTCTGTATCTATAATTCTTAAAATAATTGTTATGTTTTTTGTGAACGTTTATCGTGAGTAATTTAGTAAATTCACCGGCAGTGTTCGGTGGGAATGCTAGTCACATGCTAGTCACATGCTAATGTAAAAAGCTGTTTTTTGATATAAATATGAACTTGATTGAACAAAACATGCATGTATTGTATAACATAATGTCCTAGGGTTGTCATCTGATGAAGATCATCAAAGTTTAGTGCTGCATTTAGCTGTGGTTTGGGTTTATGTGACATTATATGCTAGCTTGAAAAATGGGTGTCTGATTATTTCTGGCTGGGTACTCTGCTGACATAATCTAATGTTTTGCTTTCGTTGTAAAGCCTTTTTGAAATTGGACAGTGTGGTTAGATTAACGAGAGTCTTGTCTTTAAAATGGTGTAAAATAGTCATATGTTTGAAAAATTTAAGTTTTTGCATTTTTGAGGTATTTGAATAACGCGCCACGGGATTACACTGGCTGTTGAGTAGGTGGGACGCAAGCGTCCCACCTAGTCCATAGAGGTTAAAGTGTTTAAACCCTTTACAATGAAGATCTGTGAAGTTATTTGGATTTTTACAAATTAATTACTAAGACAGGGACCTGAAAAAGGGACGTTTCTTTTTTTGCTGAGTTTATATACACACTACAGTTCAAAAGTTTGGGGTCACTTTGAAATATCCTTGTTTTTGAAAGAAAAGCACATTTCTTGTCAATTAAAATAACATAAAATTGATCAGAAACACAGTGTGGACATTGTTAATTAATGGAAGGATATTGACCTCATTCCGTCAGTAGAGGATGCCTGGTTATTCTTTAAAAGTGCTTTCCTCACCATCTTAAATAAGCATGCCCCATTCAAAAAATGTAGAACTAAGAACAGATATAGCACTTGGTTCACTCCAGACTTGACTGCCCTTTACCAGAACAAAAACATTCTGCGGCGTACTAAATTAGCATCAAATAGCCCCCGCGATATGTAACTTTTCAGGGAAGTTAGGAACCAATATACACAGGCAGTTAGGAAAGCAAAGGCTAGCTTTTTCAAACAGAAATTTGCATCCTGTAGCACAAACTCCAAAAGGTTCTGGGACGCTGTAAAGTCCATAGAGAATAAGAGCACCTCCTCCAAGCTGCCCACTGCACTGAGGCTAGGAAACACTGTCACCACCGATAAATCTACGATAATCGAGAGTTTCAATAGCATTTTTCTACGGCTGGCCATGCTTTCCACCTGGCTACCCCTATCCCGGCCAACAGCTCTGTACCTCCCACAGCAACTTGCCCAAGCCTCCCCCACTTCTCCTTCACCCCAAATCCAGATAGCTGATGTTCTGAAAGAGCTGCAAAATCTGGACCACTACAAATCATCTGGGCTTGACAATCTGGACCCTCTTTTTCTAAAACTATCCGCTGCAATTGTTGCAACCCCTATTACCAGCCTGTTCAACCTTTCTATCGTATAGTCTGAGATCCCTAAAGATTAGAAAGCTGCTGCGGTCATCCCTCTCTTCAAAGGGGGAGACACTCTAGACCCAAACTGCTACAGACCTATATCTATCCTACCCTGCCTTTCTAAAGTCCTTAAAAGCCAAGTTAAAAAAACAGATCACCAGCCATTTCGAATCCCACCGTACCTTCTCCGCTATACATGCAATCTGGTTTCCGAGCTGGTCACGGGTGCACCTCAGCCACGCTCAAGGTCCTAAACGATATCATAACCGTCATCGATAAAAGA